>NC_142794.1:73656116-73956116 GCF_049724085.1 Artemia sp. Qi Xiang Cuo | reverse complement strand
GTTTTTTTGTTATATGATCTTTGAACTATTTTTAACAAAATAGCTATCTTAAAATTTTTATTGAATGTATTTGGGAAAGAGGTTGGGGGGGGGGGGCAGCTGGCTATCCTCCTATAGCTTTCGACGCTTAAAAAGTGAACTCTTTCAATTTCCAATCAAATGAGCCCTCTCTGAAGTTTATATAAGCATTCCTTCCATAAGAACCATATATGCCCCCAGGGCATAACTTATAACCCTTGCCCCGGAAGACTGTGGGGGGAGTGTCCTGCTCCCCACAATTTCACAATTTCTATTGGATGTGTTTGGGGAAATGGTGGGCGTGGAAGGGATATCAGTTACCTTAGAATCACTTTCGACTATTAAAAAAGGAACTAATCATTTAAATTTCCAATCGAATGAGACTTTTTTGAAGTTTCTACGACAACGCCTTCTATAAAAACATTATATAACCCCAGAGCATAGCTTACAACCCTTGCCCTGAAGGCTGTGAGGGAGTGTCCTCTTCAAAAACATAATTTCTATTTGAAACCAACTACGCTGAGCAAAATGGCTATCTCAAAATTTTGATTGGATGTTTTCGGGAAATGGTGGGCGTGGAAGGAGTGTTAGTTGCCTTCCAATCACTTTCGACTATTAAAAAGGACACAAGCCACTCCAATTTGCAATTGAATGAGCCCTTTTCGAAGTTTCTACGACAACTTCTTCGATATGAAGTGCCCTGCTCTAAAGGAAAAAAATAATTGTGCCAACATCGTTCTTATATGGCCCCGGGTATAACTTAAAACCCTTGCCCTGAGGGTTGTGGGAGAGTGTCCTCCTCAAAAACATATTTTCTATCTGGAAATCAACTACGCTGAACAAAATGGCTATCTCAAAATTTTGATTGGATGTGTTTGGGGGAATGATGGGCGTGGATAGGGGGGGGGGGTAAGTTGCAAATGGATGCACATTGCATTGTTTGATTTAGTTTAGTATGCTCCTCAAAATTTCCCGGGGATTAACATTAATACCCTTAGCCTTTCTGAACATACCTTGAATCAAACGTCTCCCCCCTTTCCTAATGACAAATCCTCCATGTAAAAAAGGGTAAATTGTCCAACTTACAATCCTTGTCCTGGGGGTTATCGGGGGTATTGTATCCCCGGAGGCATGGTTACTAGACCCTTCGACTGTTTTGAACAAAATCCGCTTTTTCAAAATTTTGATCAGTGACGAAGGGAGAAAGCAGCTTAAAAGGGCAAGGGGGACTGGTTACCCTCCCATAGCTCTTCAACATCCCCTGTAATTTTCCATTTATACCCGCAGCCGTTCCTTAGATATTGATGATATCCCCTACTGCCAATCAGCATAAACACAGTGTGTTTTATTATCTTTGGCATCCCTTTCCAAAGTTGTGGGGGTTGTCTCATCCCCATAGGCATAATTATTTGAGCTTTAGAATATTTGGAGGATGATGTCTATTTAAAAATTTTGATTGAATCTTCTTCGAGGGAGGGCAACTAAAAAGAGCATCGGAGGAAGCTGGCAGCAATCCCACAGCTTTTCAGCATCCCTCTCAACGCGTCCTGAAAGTTCCAAACTTAACACCAACAGCCGTTCTTTAAATATTGCAGAACCTCCTTTTTGACAAACAGGATGCACGTAATGCCTTTTGTTTTAGTCAAGAAACCCTTCAACAGTCTCTAAAGTTTCACCTAAATGCCTTTAGCCTTTTCGGATACACCCAGAATAAAATATTTCCCCTTTTCCTAGAGGTAAATCCCACATGTAAACAATAGGAATATTGCGTCATTTACAGTCCTTGCCCCGGGGCTAGGGGGCACGACGTTCCTGGCAGTATAGCTATTAGACCTTTTGACTATTTTATAACCTTATTTGTTTAGCCATGGGTATCTTGCATAACTTACAGCCCTTGCCACGAGACTGGGGGTGTTGTCAAAACCGGAAGCATAGCTGTTTGACCTTTGAACTGTTTTGAACAAAATTACTATCTAAAAATTTTGAAAAGGGCCTATGGGGGAGGGGCTGGTTGTCCTCCGATTACTCGGCCCTTAAAAGGGAACTATAACTTTTGCTTTCCAATTATTTGAGCATCTCCCTAAGTTTTTATGACCACTTCTTCCATAAATAGCATATTTGTTAACAATGGGAAACTTCCATAACTCATATTCCTTGCCTCATGGGCTGTGGGGTATTGTCAACCTTGGAGTTATAGTTATTTTATCCAAGGACTATTTTGAACAAATTGGTTATCTCAAAATTTTGATAGGATGCATTTGGGAAAAAGGACATGGGGTGGGGGAAGGTGACCTTTGACTCTTAAAAACGCCACTGGAAATTCTGATTTCCAATCAATTGAGCCCCTAGTAAGTTTATAAGACCATCCATTCCATATGAAGTCCCCATGGCCTTGTCCAGGAGGGGGGGATTAGGCGTTTTGACTCCCCCCCCCCGTAATGTTTGTTAGACTCGTAAAAACGTAACAAAAATGAATATAAACAAATTTTGGTGTGTTAAAAAAAAATAGCCTCCCCCTCCCCCCCCCCCCGAAAAATCCTGGATATGGCACTATACTATAGCAACGCTATAGCGCTGTCTCTGATCGGAGCTGTTGCAGACAATTTTTGGTGTTACGGAGATTTATTCATTTTATTAGAGACAATTGAGTTCAATAATTAGGTATATTCTGCACCATATATGTAATTTAATGTGTTTATTAAACTTAATTCCATATTATTAGCCCATATTTCCCTTTTGAGGCATCTCACGGAGTAAATTTTAGTGAATTACAGATTGTATGTTCGTGAATTAGCTATTATAGACAATTTTTAATGTTTGAGGAGATTGATGCCGTAGTAGAGTGAGTGTGAGTTAGATATTATCGTAAGGTATATTCTGCTATTATATTTAATTTTCTATACTTTTTCGACATAGTTGACATATTCTTAGCCTATATTTCCCTTTTTGCGACATCTAATGAGTACTTGTTGGTGAAACAGAGCTATATTACGCTAATTTTATGTTTGAGGAGATTTATATTATTACAGAGAATTTGATAGAATCATAGGATATATTCTCTCTTAAATGTAATTAATTAAAAAAAAACTTTTTCCACAAAATAAGCTTTTCAAAAAAAGTAAAGAATTCCATTAAACCAAAAATTAATAAAAAATTAGAATAAAATAATCTACCAGGCATATAACTACCACTAATCAGTATGAATAAATAAATGAAACACAAAACAAACAGAAACTAAAATAAATAATAGAGTCAAGGTCAAAACGAGCAGAAACTAATATGAGTAGGGTTCTAAACCCCCATGCTTCTAAAAGCCAGAATATAGTTTGTACTTCACTGAAAAAAATTCAAATGAATCTACTGAGAAAAAATGTGCATGGTCAGTTTAATATACATATGCGGACATTTATTCCTTAAAATCTTAATTAATTTGATTTCTTGAAGTTATGAAAATGAAAACATTTAAAAGAATTTTTTCCGAACAGTACAAATTATATTCTGGCTTTTAGAAAGCATAGGGTTTAGAACCCTACTCATATTAAAAAGACTGAGCCTCTTCTAAAGTTAAACAACCATCCCTACCATAAAAACCTTAAATACCCCCTGGGCATAACTTACAACCCTTGCCCCTAATCTCTGGCGTTTGTTTAAACCTCAAAAGCCTTGTTGTATGATATTTGGACTATTTCGAATAGAATCTCAAAATTTCTACTAGATGTATTTCGGACAATATTACGTGTACGTGTGTGTGTGGGGGGTGGGGGGGGGGGTGGTAGCTACCCTCTGACCACTTTGACTCTTAAAAAGAGCACTAGAGCGTCTGATTACCGATCCAATGAGCCCCCTCCGAAGTTTATATGACTATGCTTTCTTTAAAAACCTTATATGCTTCCAGGATAAAACTTACAACCTTAGCCCTGAGGGCTATGGGAAGGGGTGTCATACTCAAAGACATAATTTCCGAACCCTTCAACTACGTTCAAAAAATGGCTCTGTCAAAATGTTGATCGGAAGTATTTGGAGAAACGATGGCCGTGGGGAAGGGGTATTTGACTATTAGTAAGGGCACTAGCCCTCTCAATTCCCAATTGAATGAACCCTTTTTGAAGTTTCTACAAGACTTTCTATAAAGCCTTAATTGCCGCCAGGGCATAAATTACAACCTTTGCCCAGGGGACTGTGGGGGGTTTGTCATCCTCAAAGACCTAATTTCCAGAACGTTCAATTACGTTGAAAAAATGGCCATTTCAAAATTTGATTGGATGTGTTTGGGGAAATGGGGGGCGTGAGAGAAGGTTTGTTGCCCTCCAATCACTTTTTACTATGAAAAAGGGCACTAGCCTTTTCAATTTCCAATCGAATGCGTCCTTTTTGAAAATTTTACGACAGCCCTTTCTATAAAAAACCCTCTATTCCCCCAGGGCACAACTTGCTACCCTTACCCTGAAGGCTGTAGGGGGTGGGGGTGTCATCCTCAAAGACCTAACTTCCAGATCTTTCAACTACGTTGAACAAAATGGCTGTCTCAAAATTTTGATTGGATGTATTCGGGGAAATGGTGGGCATGAGGGGGGGGGGGTTACTTGCCCTCTAATCACCTTCGACTTTTAAAAAAGGCACTATCCCTTTCAATTTCCAATTGAATGAGCCCTTTTTGAAGTTTCTACTTCAACGCTACTACAACGCTATCTATAAATACCTTATATGCCCCTAGGGCATAACTTAAACCTTTTCCATGGGGGGTGGGGGGTGGGGTGGGGTGGGGTGGCATCTTCAAAGACATAATTTTTAGAACTTTCAACTTAGTTGAACAAAATGGCTATCTCAAAATTTTGATTGGATGTGTTTGGGGAAATGGTGGGCGTGAGAGGGGGTTAGTTGCCCTCCAATCACTGTCCACTATCAAAAAGGGTACTAGCCGTTTCGATTTCCAATCGAATGAACCCTTTTTGAAGTTTCTACGACAATCCTTTCTATAACAATCTTATATGCCCCCAGGGCATAATTTACAATCCTTACCGTGAGGGCTCTGGGGGGTTTTCATCTTAAAGCGCCCAATTTCCAGAGCTTTCAACTACATTCAACAAAATGGCTATCTCAAAATTTTGATTGGATGTGTTTGAGGAAATGGTGGGCTTGAGAGAGTGGTTGGTTGTCGTCCAGTCACTTTTGACTTTTAAAAAGGACAGTAGCCTTTTCAATTTCCAATTGAATGAACCATTTTTGAAGTTTCTACGACACCGCTATCTATAAAAACCTCATATGTCCCTAGGACATAACTTGCAACCCTCGCGCTGAGGGCTGTAGGGGGTTTGTCATCCTCAAAGAGGCAACTTCCAGTACTTTCAGCTACGTTGAAAAAATTGTCCATTTCAAAATTTCGATTGGATGTGTTTGGGGAAATGATGGGCGTGAGAGGGGGGTTAGTTGCTCTCCAACATGGCTATCAACAAAATGGCTATCTCAAAATTTTGATTGGATGTGCTTGGGGAAATGGTGGGCGTGAGAGGGGGGGGGGCTAGTTGCCCTTCAATCACTTGACTATTAAAAAGGGCACTAGCCCTCTCAATTTCCAATCGAATGAGCACTTTTTGAAGTTTCTACAACAACGTTATATGCCATATAGAAAACGTTCAGGGTTCGGGTTGTAAGTTATGCCCTTGGGGCATATAAGGTTGTGGGGGTGGGGGGCTGCCATCCTAAAAGACCTAATTTCCAGAACGTTCAAGTACGTTAAAGAAATGACCATTTCAAAATTTGATTGGATGTGTTTGGGGAAATGGTGGGCGTGAGAGGTGGGTTTGTTGCCCTCCAATCACTCTCTACTATGAAAAAGGGGCACTAGCCCTCTCAATTTCCAATTGAATGAGCACTTTTTGAAGTTTCTACAACAACGTTTTCTATTAAAATCTTATATGCCCCCAGGGCATAACTTACAACCCTAACACTGAGGGCTTTGGGGGAGGGGGGTTGTCATCCTCAAAGACCCAACTTCCAGAACTTTTAACTACGTTGAACAAAATGGCTGTATCAAGATTTTGATTGGATGTGTTCGGGGAAATGGTGGGCGTGAGGGGGAGGGGGGTTAGTTGCCCTCCAATCACTTTTGACTTTTAAAAAAAGAACTATCCCTTTCAATTTCTAATTGAATGAACCCTCTTTGAAGTTTCTACTTCAACGCTACTACAACGCTATCTATAAATACCTTATATGCCCCTAGTGCATAACTTACAACTCTTTCCTTTGAGGGGGGGGGGCATCTTCAAAGACATAATTTCTAGAACGTTCAACTAGGTTGAACAAAATGGCTATCTCAAAATTTTGATTGGATGTGTTTGGGGAAATGGTGGGCTTGAGGGAGTGGTTAGTTGTCGTCCAGTCACTTTCGACTATTAAAAAGGACACTAGCCCTTTCAATTTCCAATTGAATGAGCCTTTTTTGAAATTTCTACGATAACGCTATCTATAAAAAACCTTATATGCCCCCAGGGCATAACTTACAACCTTTTCCCTGAAGGCTGTGGGGGGTTTGTCATCCTCAAATACATAATTTCTAGAACTTTTAACTACATCGAACAAAATGGCCATTTCAAAATTTCCATTGGATGTGATGGGCGTAAGAGGGGGGTTAGTTGCTCTCCAATCACTTTCGACTATTAAAAAAAGGCACTAGCACTTCCAATTTCCAAACCAATGAGCCCTTTTTGAAGTTTCTACGACAATGATTTCAATAAAAATCGTATATGCCCCCAGCGCATAACTTACAACCCTTACCCTGAGGGCTCTTAGGGGGCTATCATCTTCAAAGACTTAATTTCCAGAACTTTCAAATACGTTGAACAAAATGGATATCTCAAAATTTTGATTTCTTGTGTTTGGAGAAATGGTGGTATGAGAGGGGGGGGTAGTTGCCCTCCAATCACTTTCAACTATTAAAAAGGGCATTAGCCCTTACAATTTCCAATCGAATGCGCCCTTTTTGAAGTTTTACGACCACGCTTTCTATAAAAACCTTATATGCCCCCAGGGCAATAAATTACAACCCTTGCCCTTAGGGCTGTGGGGGGGGAGGGTATTGTCATCCTCAAAGACCTAATTTCTAGAACTTTCAATTACGTTGAACAAAATGTCTACCTCAAAATTTGATTGGATGTGTTTGGGGAAATTGTGGGTGTGAGAGGAGGGTTAGTTGCCCTCCAATAACTTTCGACTACTAAAAAGGGCAGTAGCCCTTTGAATTTCCGATTGAATGAGCCCTTTTTGAAGTTTTTACGACAACCCTTTGTATAAAAACCTTATATGCCCTCAGGGTACAACTTGCACCTCTTACCCTGAAGGCTGTGGGGGGTTTCATCCTCAAAGACCTAATTTCCAGAACTTTCAACCACGTTGAACAAAATGGCTCTCTCAAAATTTTGATTGGATGGGTTTGGGGAAATGGTGGGCGTGAGGGGGGGGGAGGGGTTTACTTGCCCTCCAATCACTTTTGACTTTTAAAAAGGGTACTATCCCTTTCAGTTTCCAATTGAATGAGCCCTTTCTATTTCCAATCAAATTGAATGAGCCCTTTTATATTTCCAATCAAATGAGCCCTTTTTGAAGTTTCTACGACAACACTTTCTATAAAAACCTTATATGCCTCCAGGGCATAACTTTCAACCCTTGCCCTGAGGGCTCTGAGGGGGTTATCATCTTCAAAGACGTAATTTCCAGAACTTTCAACTAACGTTAAACAAAATGGATATATAAAAGTTTTCATTGCTCGAGTTCGGGGATATGGTGGGCGTGAGAGGGGGGTTAGTTGCCCTCCTATCACTTTCAACTTTTAAAAAGGGCACTAGCCCTTTCAATTCCCAATCGAATGAATCCTTTTTAAAGTTTCTACGACAACGCTTTCTATAAAAACCTAATATGCCCCCAGGGCATAACTTACAACCCTTGCCCGGAGGGCTGTGAGGGCGGGGGGGGGGAGTGTTGTCACCCTCAAAGACCTAATTTTTGGAACTTTCAACTACGTTGAACAAAATTTCTATATCAAAATTTTGATTGGATGTGTCTGTGGAAATGGTGGGCTTGAGAGGAGGATTAGTTGCCCTCCAACCACTTTCGACTATTAAAAAGGACACCAGTCCTTTGAATTTTTAATCGAATGAGCCCTTTTTGAAGTTTCTACGACAACGCTTTCTATAAAAAAACCTTATATGCCCCCAGTGCATCACTTACAAACCTTGCCTTGAGGGCGGGGGAGGGGTGTTTTCATCCGCAAAGACCTAATTTTCAGAACTTTCAACTACGTTGAACAAAATGTCTATCTCAAAATTTTGATTGGATGTGGTTGGGGAAATGGTGTGCGTGCGAGGAGGATTAGTTACCCTTCAATCACTTTCGACTATTAAAAAGGGCCACTAGACCTTCGAATTTTTAATCGAATGAACCCTTTTTAAGTTTCTACGACAACGCTTTCTATAAAAAAAAACCTTGTATGCCCCAGGGCATAACTTACAACCCTGGTCCTGAGGGCTGTGGGGGGAGTTTCCTCCTCAAAGACATAATTTCCAGATCTTTCAACTACGTTAAACAAAATGACTATCTCAAAATTTATATTGGATGTATATGGGGAAATGGTGGGCGTAGAAGGGGTGTTAGTTGCCTTCCAATCACTTTCACCTATTAAAAAAGGCACTAGCCCTTCCAATTTCCAATCAAATGAACCCTTATCGAAGTTTTTACGACAACTCCTTCGATATGAAGTGCCGTGGTACAAACAACGAAAGAAAGAAAGAAAGAAATAATACATTGTGCCAACATCTTTCTTTACTTAGGCAGCGCTATTGCGCTGCCTATGATTTGTTTACCTATTAAACTTAATTGAGATATTCCTAACCAATTTATCTTTTTTTGTGGCATCTAATGGAGCACCTTTTAGTGGATCAGGGTTGTGGTAGACAGTTTTGTTTGTTTAAGGAGGTTTATATCGAAATAGAGGGAATTGGGTATAATCATCAGATATTTTATACTTTTATATGTGATTTAACTTTTTCATCTTAATTGATTGATATATTTTTAACCTATATTTCCTTTTTTCAGACATCGCATCGTGTAGGGGATCAGGGGATCAGAGCTATTTTAGATATTTGATTGATGTTTGAGGAGATTTGTATCTCATATTAGAGAGAATTAAGTTCAATTACAAGATATATTCTGCTGATCTGTGTAATTTACATGGTTATTTGACTCAATTAACACTTTTATAGATTGTATTTCCTTGTTGAGACTACTCATGGTCAATATTTAGCACTCTAGTATGACGCATAAATGTCCTTAAACATTAAACTTTTTTTTTTTTACTATAGCTTTGGCCCTTTAAAATGTACTCCCTAGGATGTCTAGGATGCTAAGAGTATGTTCAGTTATGACTTCTAAATTCAGTAAGTTGCATACGAGAACAGAATATGTGACATGAATGCACTTAATGGCTAATGATAACTTTGAATTTCTAAATGTCGACTAAAACTTGTCTCAAACTAGGGTATTCAACCTACAAAAGTGTGTCAATCAGGTCAAGTAAATGTGTTGAATTACTTTAACAGTTAGATATATGTTATGATTCTGCATAAATCACTCTAATTTAACGTATAAGTCTTCTTAAACATAAAAATTGTGATACGTTTTATTTCCTAAAATGTTGACTATGAATTGAATAAAACATAGAAATACTAATATTACATTACTACTAACAACTCATTGCCTCATCAAGCCGCCTGTTGCCAACACAGCTACACACGCTTCTACATTCCAATATATTTATAGCCTCCCTCTTTACACCCTCCCAAAAGTTCCAGTTTCTCTCAAATGTTCCCTTACGACATCCTCCTACCCCATTTGAAGACGACCTGCTGTTCGTTTGCCTGCGGCGGTACGGCGACAAAGGCGATTTTCGGCAATATTTCGTCCTTCATCTGCAGAAGATGTCTCTCATTATAGCCCTAGAAAGCGGGATTGGACAACACTTTTCGTACAATCACTAGGCAATATCTATGGAAAGTATCAAGTATTTCCTCCCCGTCTTTTGGAGTGACCACACTTCAGAGCCATACTTGACCAGTGTCATCGCTGTAGCTTCCAATATTCGAATCTTGGTTTGTAGACTTATCTTCCTATTCTTTCAAACTTTTTTCAACTGTAAAAAAACACCCTGGGCTTTGACTATTCAACTTTTAACATCTTCGTTGCGCCCACGTGTTAAAACTGGCAGGTTAAAAAATTGAAAAGGAATAGTCAGTCTAGACCTGTCGCAGTTAAGGGTGAGAGCGGGGCCTCATTTAGTAATAAAGACAGAGATAAAGTTAGATGGGCAGAATGTTTCGAGAATGGACTTAGCCGTAATGAAGTTACCAGAAAGGATATAGGAAAGCACGAAAAAGTTTGTGACAATTTGGAAGTAAAGGGAGATTTATTTTGTGAAGAAGAATTAGGCAGTTCTAAATCGATTAAAAATAACAAGGCCTTTAATGCTGATAGTTTGGTAAATAAGTTCTTGAAATATGGTGGTTGTGAATTTGGAAATAAACTATTGAAAATTTTGAATATGATATTTGGAAAAGGGGAAGCAAACTACTAGTATGATGATACCTTTTAGACTTAGAGATGCTGCAGATAAAGTTTGAAGAGAAGAACAGTGTAGCTTTAGGAAGGGTAGAGAATTCGTCGACTAAAATTCCTTTAGTCTTGAGTTTTATAGACTATGAACTAGCATTTGATTCAGCCCATAGATGAGCTTTAGTGATGATCCTATTCTCGTATGGTGTACCAGATAAATACATTAAAAGGACTAGGGTTATGTATAAGAATAGCATTGCAGTTAGTAATTCGTTCATTATTGAATCAGGTATTAAGCAGGGTTGGGTGGTATCCCCATTTACATGGATAATTTTGACGGACTTTGTTCTAAGGAGCACACTAAGCCACTGAAGAGCATGGAATCAACTCGGAAAGGAAAACCTGTGAGACTATTCTGCTGATATTTTGAGCGTCTTAGATGAAAACGATAACAAAACGGATGACGTTTTGAAGGTTTTGAGAATTCAGGGTGCAAAAACAGGTTTGAAAATTAATGTTACGAAGGCCAAGTCGCTGAGACTAGGAACAAATGATGGTGAAATGTTGGGTGAATAGAAAATCGATTGATTGGATAGCTTCACTTACCAGGGTAATCGTATTAGTAATGTCGGTGGTTGCAGTACAGACTTTAAACATAGAATAACCAAGGCCCGGGATTTTCTTAACAGTTGAATAAAGTTCGGAAGAATAGGAAGATCAGTACGTGAACTAAGATTAGAATATTGAAAGATACAACGATGACTATTGTGGTTAAATGTCGTTCTGGAACGTTAGTGCTTTGGAAGACGGAGGATGATTTGCTGGATGTTTTCTGGAGTAAATGTCTAGGGTTTTTTGGGCTCCTGTCTGAACTGACCGTATTTCAAACAGTAAGCTGTACGAAAATTATAGTTCAATCCCGCTTTCTAGGACTAAAATGAGAGAAAGATTGAGATATCTAGGATATATTGTGTCGATAATTGATGACAGATTGCCTAAGATCGTTCTATTCGGCCATCCATCTGGGACGCAGATGTGTTGGCTCAGGCGGCTTATTGCTGCAGTGATTTGTTGCTACTGGTTGTAGTTGTAGTTTAATGAAGCTAAAACCAACACAAATATGATAATCTTGAAAAAGTAGCAAGTGTATGTACCTGTACGAATGCCTCTTTTTCGCCGAAAAAGACGTATTGGCTGCCAATAGAATTAAATCGGTTAGAAGATTGAAGTTCTGAGATGCTTTTCATATTATTAGTATTGTCTAGTTGATTTTCATCTCATTCTTCTTGCAGTTTAAATGGTTTCAAAGAAATTTTTGCTGGATTTTCTTCGGTTTAAGTTACCGTCAATTTGTGTTCTAGCCAATGATAGAAGTATATTGCCTATTGGCATTGGTTTTAAATCAATTTTTGGTTTTAAAAAGATGAATAAAAAGAAAAACAAAGGCCTGTAAAAATTAGCCTTTGAAGCTATTGAATCTTTGTTTACGATAGAATTGTTGTGATTAAAATAATTCTGAAATCAATAACTTTTTCTTTTGTTGTGCAATAAAGAATTAAGATAAAACTATCAGTTTATCCCTCATCTGCCCTTCCGACTTCCCTCACCCTAAATTAAGTACTTGGTTTAAGTTTTAGCTATCTTGATTTGTTGATAATGTCTAGCGAACCAAGAGGAATTCAAGTAATGATTATATAGATTCAAATGAGTGATGCTATCTAGTAGGTTGAAATTTTTTTTTTCCAGGTGGTCAACCCTCTGACTTTTATCTTTGTCTTGATGAGTCTCTCGAAGCTTCATCGTATAGACATGTACTTTGTAAGATTAATGCCCGTGCCACATCATAGTCACATTATCGATAAAGAAAGCCAAATATTATGAATGACAAGACAATTTTCTTTATTTTAGCGTCATACTTTTATTTAAATAGCAAAAAATTAAAAGTGCAAGAAATTAGTTTAAAGATTTTTGCACCAACAGTAATTTTGTCCAACTGTTCTCTACTAATACTAAGTCTCCTTAAACAGATTCCTCTCCCAGATAGAAAAACCACTGTTCTAAGTTTCCATCTTTTCTAGTTTTAAAAATTATGCCTTAAACCTTGGCTCTGATTGGTCAGTCAAGAAATTTATGTTTGAAAGTTGAACAATGTTCTAATATGTCAATATTTATTAGAAGCCTGTTCAGTTGGTGTATCAATGCGTCCACAAATAACTGACTTATAAATTAAGAATACTACCTCCCCCCCCCCTCCCCCGGGCTCTAAATACCCCTGCTAGAATTTTTTGCCAAAATTCGTTAATAAAATTCAAAACTTGGGGTATTTAGACTCTAGAGCGTAGTTTGAAGCATTGGACACCCGTCCCTGTAAGAATTAACCGATTGGTTATCTGTGTACTTACAATTGAATGTGATTTTTTTCTAGATCTTGCTTTTCTTTATAGGGAGGATTTATCTATTGCTTTAATTTCTGTAGTTTTAGGATTGGTTGTGTTTGACACCCGTCTCCTCGCCTTTACCAGTCCAAATGGAAATTCAGAAGCGGAAAAAATAAAACGGGCTGCAATGAAAACAAATGAATTGATCCTTAAAACTGACAATGGTCCGCAACTATGGAAACTTTTTAAAACGCCTGCATACAAGCAACTTGTTTCTGCACAAACAGATTTAGAGAAGTAAGTGTGTTAGATTTATTAAGAGTCATAAGACTTGGGACTTCTAAGCGAAATTTGTAAAGTCCCCCGAAGCTTAAGAGGCGTGTTTGAAAAGCCTCTTAGTAAAGCTATCTATTGTCACCTCTACCTCCCCCATCCCACCTTTTTCTGCTCTTAAAATTCTGGAGAAACCGAAAAGAACCAGCATTAACCAGTGTCTCTTCAATCCATCCGGTCCGGACAACAAGTAGGTTTGGAATCTCAGAGAGATCAACCTCCTGTCAAATCACATTTTCAGTTTCCTAGCATGGAACCAATTCAGTACGTTGGCAAGTGAAATCAAGACTGCAATGTAAGGCATTCCGTTCATCTTTATTCGTTTCCTAAACTAACAAACGTCCGCTCACTTTTGTATCCTTGAATTGTGGTCCATGACTGAGGAGTTAGTTGTATTTGACAAGTATGATACCTATTTCAAGCCAAGAATGATACCTGATGGCATTACGATAACGCATGGAGGTTGTTTGGTATCGTTTCCAATCATCAATAAAAAGCAGAGACCTTAATTTTAACTATGTACCAAATAAAGATGGTTCCAAAGTCATATGGCTGTGGTGCAGGCCTAAAATGTTACATAAAGAAATAGCTTTATTAGTGATATGTTTTGTTTTCTATCCACCCCGTGGCCCTTGTCGTCGAGACCTTATAACTTCTTTATAGCAGTGCACTGACAAAGTGAAGCCCTTGTATCCTAAAGTCGTTATTGTAATGAGTGGTGACTTTAATGATCTGATCCCCAAGTGACTAAGCCTGTCAGTTAAGACTCTTTAATAGCTTAAAGAAACGCCCTATCTCGTTCACTACAAGTTTTTTTGGTTTGTGTAGCCAAACTGTTCAGAATTGATTGGACGGTCTTGCCATAACTTGTAGAGCTTTGATAAGATATCTCAAGAAACGACAGAAAACTAAAAGCCGAAACCCGCTTTCCTGGAAATCTTAGAAAACCGTTTAACTTCTCACGTTTTGTGCCAGAGATAGATATATTCAGAATTAAGGAAACTTACATCATTAGAAAGCGTTTTTTTTATTATTATTAATAATATTATTATTTCTGAACGGAGCAGAATTTTCTTTTTAAAGTTCAGGGAAGGGAAATTCCTTAAAGTATTCTAGTATACCTACTTCGAAAACATTAAAAATCAGCTCAAAAGAAGTCTCATTGAATAATTTGACAGCTTTGGAAGTTTCTTGTTGTACTAACTGCCTTGATTGAAATCTTTGTGGACATAGGACGCACAATATTTATGCTGTACTTATATTGATTAGACAGTGGGTTTTTAACAATTAGTAAGAGATTATAGATTTCCTTTATTTTCAACTAGCCTCTTGTTAGCTTTTTGAACTGTTGACACATCTAAGATCCCCTATCATTTTTACCAAAAAGATTTTGGAAGATCCCTGTGGTACTGGGAAAGTTTGCTAATGGGCCCTTGTTTTTGAGACTGTTAGATGAGGCTGAGACTCGCAAAATGGCATTTTTGTTATCTTTGGTTTTGGAATTTCCTTCAGCAGGTTGTTAATGTGCCAACTAGAGTTAACCGTATGTTCGATCTCATTTTTAGCAACTGTCCAGAATTTCATAATACCCCAATTACACTACACCCAGTAGATATGAGTGACCCCCTGAGCTTTGTTTGGATACCTAATCAGTTTACTCAAAACAGGCAAAAAAAAAAAAAAAAAAAAAAAAAAAAAAAAAAAAAAAACAGGGTGTGTTGGGCATACACGCTAGAGTTAAATCTGTACAATGAATGGCTCTCGGCCCGTGGCACTATATCCTGTCATTGTTTGATGGTGACAAAATAGCGAGTTCATTGTGTAAAGAACTGTTTAAAAACACTTGGAAATTTTCCCATAAAAAGTGTCGGTCAATTCTAATGACAAAGTCTAGACTACCCACGATTTTCGGGATCTGATCAAATCGAGGAATGGATTGCATTTGACCTGAGGAAGAATTCAAAAAGTTAAAAAATATAATTGTATATAAAATAGAATGTTCGGGTAAACAATACGGTGTTAAAATAAAATGTAAGCTATGCAAATCTAATCCGAGGAAGTTTCTTGATAGAGTTCAGAAAATTATTGGTAAAAAAAGGTGACGAAACTTGAAGTGAGAGATGATTATGGTAAGTCGCGGTCAACTAGTAACGTTAATCAATTTTTCACATCTATTTGCTGAATTCACCAGTGAATAACAGTCTTACCACTTAATGACTCAGTTGCAGATATGTCTATCTTAGAGATTAGTTCACTTGCTGATAAATTGAAGGCACCTCCTGGATTTTCCTAAATCTAATTACACATATTAGATGTTGTTTAAATTAATTATCAAGTCAGTTGATCTATAAGCTAAATATTTATCAGCAATTTATAGCCAATTTTTTATATATATTTTTTTCGTTAGTGTTTCTAGACAAGCGTATCTCTTAACTCCTAATTATCCAAAGGTATTACTGATTTGGGGACGATTTAAAAAACTCTGGCTCTTTCAAAAGAGATGGAGAGTTGGTTTCTCTTTTAGTGTTTAATTGGCAATAGAAGAAACTAAGATAGATTCGCAACAATTTGAATTTAGATTTGTTAATTATCTGGTTGCAATGTTGGACATCATCCTTAAGGCTTATGTTCCCTCTGAAACAAGCGATTTTGCGACAATCCAGCACTTGTACTAGGCACCAAATTACTTATATCATTCGATTCATTAGCCTCAGATTTATCTATAACCCGAGTCTTAATTTTGATATTCCTTAGACTTTGTCTTGGAGAAGGATTTAAACTTGCTTAAAAACTAGGAAAATTGTTCCTTTGTCAACAATTTTCAACTAATACTCAGTATATTTTCAATCTAAAGGACCATGTATACCAAATTTCAAAAAATTAATTCGGTTGATGGATAGAACTAACTTCAACTTCGAAATGATAACAAACTTGTTGTCTTTCGTTGATATATTAAAACCGCAGAAAAGCAGGAAACATACCAAAAATTAGACAAGAAACAAGCCTTGAACATTTAGAAAACAATAGGGCGTATGTTAAACCATTATTCGCAGACACAGTTAAGGATTTTGACAATCATGATCATCTTCTAGTAGTGGAAGAAGCTAAAGTTATGGGCTCTCGTCCATTTTTCTACGTATGCTTTCTAGTTTCCTTTTTAATAGATATTGGTATGTCTGACTCCCTGATGACGAGGGGTTTGAATTTCTATGTGTTTTTGGCGTTTCGACATAAGGGACCAAGTTAGGCCCGCTTTCATTTCTTATCCCTTTTAACCGTAGTTTTACAACAGTTCACGAATATTTTAAATTTGTTTAACGAATTAACTGCCTTAGCCCTGAAACTCCGACTATGGAACGGACCGACTCAAGGAGAATTTTCAATAAATTAAAAGCTGAATCACGACAGGTAAAACTGACGGTCATTGAGACTAAGAGCTCATCTATGCTTTTTGTTCCCAAACGTCATTGTCACACTTCCTTAGTTCTTTAATGCCGACGAAAAAAACAGATAAAATATTTGAAATACTCTTGGATGGATTTAAGATGGAATCGCAAGTTGACTATTTGACTAAATATGAGCCGCCCTTTGGATTCTTTTTCGAGCCTGAAGAGATTTACCATGCTAACTAACGTTTAAAAATATGCATACTGCAGTTATGTTTGACTTTCTTATGAATATTCATGTCCAGCTTCGCATTTGGGGCTAGCGGAAGATCAATCGGCCAGACTTGACAGTATGCAAAAAAGAGCTATAAAAATTGCAGTTGGACACAATACTCAGCTTGTGGTGATGATTTGAAACAAAAACTTGAATTCTCTTGATAGTCATTGGCATGAGTTGACATGCCGATTTGGACTAATTTGTTTGAACTCTCCAACTCATCCTGGTTTATTACCCGACCTTGAGGAAGCCCCTAATGAAGGACCAAACACCAGACTACGACAAATAAAATGTACCGGTCCACAATTAATGATTTGCTCAGCTTCTGGTACCGAGAGATATCGTAAGTCATTTGTTCCTTATTTTGCTCGTCACTTTAATGATGAAGATTTATGATTTATTTGATGTTGTTGTAGGTTTTTTATATGGATTTTTAGAATATTTTTCTCTGAATGTTATATTTTTGATTTCATTGAATGTATTACGTACCTGCGGTAGTGTCTCCTAATTTTGTTAATATAGCGTCTTTATCTTAATCTTGTGCTAACACTTTTGTTTGGATATATTCCTTACCATGTTGTCCAGAAATAGACGCACTTTCTACTTTGAACTATCCAAATCATTACTTTTTGACTATTGTTGCTTTTTTTTTAGGATCGCATTAAAATATATTACTGCTAAACAAGATGTGAATTCAAGAGCTGATAATTCTCCAAAAACGTTGCTGGAAAGTTGGCTGACCTCTAGTGATGTTGATAGCAAGGATGTTCTGGCTATGGTTTGCGACATGCTCCTGGCTGGCATAGATACAGTAAAGAATTTCAAATAACCTTCCATTTTACTCCTACATATTTAAATGTTCCTCAATCAATTATTACCTTGACCTGTTATTTGTAATTCCTTGCAGTTGAAACAAACTCCAAAAACTAGAAATAAACTGCACCGCTAATTAATTGAAGAGTATGACTGTAGCTCAGTACTTCACAAATAACCCTGCTCTTTCAAAGCTATTGAAAACAACAGACTCCAAGAGGGTTGGGGAGTTGAGTGATCTTTAATGATATCTGTCTGTACCTGGTAGTTCATTGGGAAGGACGTTTAGAGGACTAAAGGCATTATTGTTTAATAACAAGGTATCATCATTTGGTATTATTTACAACCAATTAAGTTTTTGTTTTAACGGTATTGAGCAATTGTAGAAATTTAGGGATTTTAGTTTTAGCCTAAAATGGCCAGTTTTAAAGAACTTATAAAACGAGCATCATCATGTATGTATTCTTCCAAAAAACATAAACTGGGCCAATAGTTATTGATAATACGGCTCTAGGCTTGTCAAATAGGAAATTAGAGGATAAATGACATTTCATTTTTGAATTCGTGACACAATTTACATTCGAAAAACTTTGCTAAACCATTTTATTTTTAAGTAAAAAAGTAAAAAAAAAAAAATCAAAATATTAATATCAGTACGAAAAAGAATATATGCTTTTTTTCGTAAATTGTAAACCAGTTTAGTAAGTTTTGATCGGCTCATTTCAGTTATAGTCAGAACCCCAGAAAAACTTTGTACCTTATTTGCATAATTTACGTCATATTCTACCCTTGCATCGCTGATTAAAGCTACGTTAACAAAGGCGATGCTGAGGCAATCTAATTGCCCATAGACAATTAGCTCACGCATCCAAAGTGAACCACTGTTTTCCTTCAAGTCTGTTATTAGATGAGTTTTGCGATGAGATGTTCCGCTTTAAATTGGAAGTGTTGGACGATAATTTGACTAACCGATATATTGATGTTTTCATTTTCTATTTTTGCTATAATGATTTCGATGGGTTCGATGATCTCCGATCATTTTTTTTTTTTTTTGCTAAAATTAATTAACTCTTCGCTTCGCCAAAGTTAAATAACAAAAATTGTAATTAAAGAGCATTTTGCACAATGTTTTTTCTAAAAATTGAATAATATAAAAACAAGCTTCGATAGCATAAATGGTTATCACAAAAATTTAGATTTGAAATTACACAGGCTCAGCCTCCGGATAAAGAAAATAAACTACTGGCTGTTTTCGGCTATTCAAAATCAGCAGTTTCCCTGAGAATTGTTTGTGCCTTTGAGTGATTAAACAGAAAAAGCAGGGTTTTTTCAACTGAGAATAAGGATCAACATTAAAACTTAAATGAACAGAAATTATTACGATTGGGGAGGATACCCCCTCCACAATACCTTGCTGTTCAGGCTAACGTTAAAAAGCTAACGGACTCAAAAAGCTATCTTATTTTATTATCTTATCTTATTCTAATTTAACGAACCTTGTGTTTCACTTTTTGTTCGTTAAGGATTGTGATACAAAATCATACTTTAGCGTAAAGAGCAAAGTATTTAAGATGGGGCATTCCCCATATCTCACCACTGAAAATTCCCCCAGAGAAAATTCGCCTCCCGAAAAATGTCTGTTTACTTCCCAATAACAAATGCTTTGTGTAAGCAATAGGCAATAGTTTTTTTTTTGTGTTAAATGAAAAACACAAGATTTTTAACTGAAAGTAAGGAACGACACTAAAACTTAAAACGAACAGAAAGTATTCCGTATATGAAAGGTGCTGTTCCCTCCTAAAGTTTGACTTTACACTAAAGTTTGACTCTTTGTCCCAACTCTACTCTTTAAAACAATAAAAACTTTAGCATAAAGAGAGAGGCGTTGAGAAGGGTACAACCCCTTTTCATATACGGAATAATTTCTGTTCGTTTTAAGCTTTGATGTTGCTCCTTACTTCCATTTTTAAAAAAATAGTTTTTTTTTTATTTAATTTCTGAACATTTTTAACTAATTTGGCTCACCGTACATTAAAAAAAAAAAAAAAAAAAAAAATCGTAAATTAATTTTGGAAGATTTATTTCTTATATGAAGGGTTGCCCCCTCCTCATTACCTTACTTTTTGCACTAAAGCTGTTAGCACTTTTAAAAGAGCTTTCTATTCTAATCAATAATCCCCCGTGTTTCAGTAAACGTTCTTAAGAAATTCGGACAAACAGTCAAACTTTAGCGTAAAGACTAAGGTAATAAGGAGGAGTACACCCTTCATATATAGATGGGGCAACCCTCCCCCTCACGGAAATCTCCTTCGGTGAAATTTCCTCTAACACAAAGTAAACCTCCCCCCCCCCGTCAAATTCCTAACAGACAGTTCTATCCTTGCTGAGCATCTCCGCCCCTGTAAAATTTCTTGCGGACGATTCGGCCTAAAAAAAATCTCCTTAGCATTCTTAAATTTGAATAAAACTTTAATCTCCAATCGGTTTCTCGATCACTCCAGAAATGCCCCCTTCCGTGGAAATTATTTTCCAGAAATCAAAACACGCGGAAAATAGGCCTTGGATAATTTCACTGGAACATCTCCACATGAAAAATTGGCAAAAATCGTGATTCTTCCGGGCAGGCACTGATGTTTTCAATAATTTAGCATTTGCTATCAAAATAGTTATAATATTCAATGATACTACTACTACTACTAACAACTCACCACAGCACCAAACCGCCTAAGGCCAACACAGCTACGCACGCTCCTCCTCCATCCCAATCTATTCAAACCCTCCCTCTGTACGACCTCCCAGGAAGCTCCCATTTCCTTTAAATCTTTCTTTATGATATCCTCTCACCCTAACCACGGACGGTCTGGTTTTATTTTAGCCCTAGACGGTGGACCGAAAAGAACAATCTTTGGAAATCTGTCATCCCTCATTCGCAAAACATATTCTAGCCATCTCAACTTTCCTCTTAATACAGCCGTCAAAAGCGGGATTGAACCACATTTTTTACACAGCCTACTGCTTGAAATACGATCAGTCAGCTGGGTACCCAGAAAAATCCACAGGCAATCTCTCTGGAAAATATCTAGCAAATATTCATCCGCTTTTCGGACCGCCCATGCTTCCGAGCCATATTTGACCATTGTCATCCCTGTAGCTTCCAATGTTCTAATCTTGGTTTGCAGACTTATCTTCCTATTCTTACAATTTTTTTTTAACGGTAATAAAACACCCTGAGCCATGGCTATTCTACTTTTAACATCTTCACTGCTCCCACCGTTTTTACCAATACTGCTACCAAGGTAAGTGAAGCTGTCCATCTGATCAGTCTTTTCGCTGCCCAACGTCATCTTTTCATCTTCACTTATTCCTTGTCTTAGTGACTTAATCTTCTTAACATTTATTTTCAAACCTATTCTAGCACCCTGAACTTGCAAAACCGCTAAAAAGTTCATTAATTTTCCTCATATTTGATGTAGGATGCTTAAATCATCAGAATAATTTACGCCCAGGGGATTTTATCCTCCCCATTTGATTCCAAGGTCTCCCATTGCCTTTCCTGTGCTTCTTAAGACAAATCCATCGAAATGATCCATATAAAGGGGGATACCATCAGTGCTGTAACAAGTACTCCAAATTTTTACTTAAGTAACAAGTACCAAGTACTATCAATTTTTTTACTTAAGTATCAAGTATCAAGTAATCCACCAAAATTGTACTTAAGTAGTTCAAGTAATAAGTAGTCTGAAATAGTACTTAAGTAGTACTTCAAGTACTACTTCAAGTAATAAAATTATATGATGTTAAAATTACTATTGAGCTACAAAAAAAAGGGAATTATTCCATGGGAGGCTCTTTCCAGCACAACAATCACACACTTACGCCACTGACACTCAGGTTAACTTAATGGTTTCATTTCTTATATTAAAGAACGAGTACAAAAACAGAATCAAATTGAAAAGGTGTGTTTTTTCCAACTCTACTTTTCCAGCATTATCAACATCATTAAGGTAAAAAAAAAAAGCTGGAAAGAAACGGAAATAAATATCCCGTTCTCAACGGATCTTCCAGCGATTCACTCAGTCAGAAAATCGTCTTACCACATACGGTATATATAGTCAGTCGCTCAGTGCCATTCTTCAAAGACAGTTTCGCAAAAGGAGCTGATTCTGACATCTGCTTTTCAAAAGGTGACATTAAAATAGGTTGAAAAGGAAACCATCAAAACAGTAAAACGAACTCTCAAACTACGTCCATATTTTGCTGAAAAACCTTGAATTTCTCATTGGCTTTCAACAAAACGAGGCTCTCAAACCTTCCGTCCGCCAAGGAATTACGCCTTGGACTCATTATAATGCCACCTTTCGAAAAGAGACGCTCAACTGGGGCCGATGTAGGAAGTATACAATTATACTTCCGAAACACTGAATTCACTGCCGGGTACTCTTGTAAGATCGAGAGAGTCTTTCGGGAATCACTGAGATATCTCAGAATCTCGATCTTGACCGTATTTGCCACAGTTGGTTGCTGAGTGCTTGTTCCTGATTCGTCGTCCGAAAAGTCAAAAAAAGCCTCAGGAGATCTCTCAAGAACTATGCCACTGCTTTTTTCACTAGTGGCACCCATTTTCTGCTTCATTGTTATGGCCTCCTCTGTCATCAAACCCAGCACCAGGTCCTTGTGTTCTTCTTTCCCAAACTTGTCCTTGAAAAACGGCAATGACCACGTAGCAAGATGGTAGTCCGAATGAACCGCTGGAGATCCACTGAGAAACGGAAATCTTTTTCCAAGTCCTTCGAGCAGCGTCTGGGTTAAGACCCTTGTGAGTTTGACACTTTGGTGCAACTTCACCAACTTCCTTTCCAAGCACTTGATAGTTGGGAGAACAGTCCCGAAATAGGCTTTCTCCTCACCCTGAAGCATATCTAGGGCGATTGCTATGGGCTCAAGGACTGAGACGTACTCAGCAAGAAATTCAAGCTCACTTGTTTTGAATCTTGGTTTTTTCAAGACATCACACACTGCTGAGAGCTTTCCAGCCATGTGACACTCAAGAATTCTTTTCAGTGCATCGTATTCAGAATTCCATCTTGTTGCGTTGTGTCTTATCAGCTTTTTTTCGAAGACCTCTTTCAATAGGTCATTGTTTTTTGAGCTGTGGCTTAGGGAATTCCATAAGCCCTGACACTTGCTCTTGACACTCTGCAGATTTCTTTTGTAACTCACGTCCGTATTTGAAGCATACTTGGCATCTGTGGTGGCCAAAAGGTTCAGGGTATGACTAGAGCAGCGAAAGTGTGGAGGTAAGTACATACCTATATTACCTAATGAGTCCGATCTGCCATCATTCCCTTCGGGCTCAGAAATATCGCTATCGTCATCATTTGTGTTAACAATACGGTCGGGAAGATCAGAATAACTATCAGAGGTCCCTCTAACCCCTGCTTCTAGTTCATCTTGGTCTTGTGCACCACTTCTGGGATTGACACTAGAACCCAATTCTGGTTCCCCGACATCAGTCACATTCACCCTGTCAAAGATCTTACCAACGTCAACAACATCTAATTCTTCGGATTCGGAATCCATGCTTTCTTCATCAGGTGTGTCACTCTCACTGGTTGCAAACTCAGAGCTGGATTCTTGCTCCTTTGATTTTCCTAACTCCTTAAAAGCTTTGACGAAGTTTGAAGCATTGTCTGTTATAATTGCCCGAATTTTGCTCAGATTCTTGTCAAGACCATATTCACGAAATATTGCAAACAGCAAGTCTGAAATTCTGTCGAAGGTATGCGCTCCAGCAAACCTTCTAACTGCAAGCACCATAGGCACAAATTTGTTTTGACTATCTAACACATGAGCTGTTACTCCCATACAGCTCTTATTATTAGAAGACCAGATATCACACGTCATAGTGACATAGTCTACTTTTTCAAAGAGCTGAATCATTTCTTTCTTTACAACTAACAGAGACTCATCAATTTTACCGGCCAGAGTTTTCCTTGACATTATTGGTCCGATACTTGGGTTTATCCCCAGAATCATTTGCTTAAATGCATGACTTTCCACTGTAGAGAGTGGGCGCATGTCAGACACTATGTAATTCATAATCAACTCATCAGCCCTTTTTTTCGTACATTTCTTTTTTTCAAAGAAAGAAAAAGGTGTATCCTCTTGCTTAGGCTCGGGGATGCTTTCATCGGTTGCGTCATCAGCAGAATCAATGGTCTGCTCATTTCCATCTCGCCTCCTTTTTTTCCTAGTCTTCACTTTGGAGAATTCAACATAGGTTGAAGGATGAGCCGTCTGAAAGCAGACATAATGTTTAGTTTTGCTATATGAATCAAATCCAAAGGCTCATTGCTTTTCCACAGGATCCACTGAACATTGAAACTGCAGTATAACAAGTATAACAAATATGAATGAACCATCACTTTCTGAAGGTTTGATGGTTTGGTTTTGTCAGTCAGGAACTCAACTACTTTGAGACCATCACCTGATAGAGGGAAGTTCACCTAATGTGAGGATATGTCCCTAGTCACCTGCTTGTCAGTGAATGCCCAAAATGAAATGAGTCCCAGGTCCCAGGTACAGCCATATACCTCTCAGGAGGAGATCTTCACATTCTCCTCCTGAGTGGAAGGTTCCTTTACTTGGGAATAATCTCATTTCAGACATTTACTAACTAGAGACATATCCTCTCATTAGGTGAACTTGCTTGTATCCGGCAATAGTCTCAAAATACGAGTTCCTGACTGGGTTTGGTGGATCCTTCACAATAACAACAAACCTTCACATTACTGCAGATTCAACGATTACAATGATCACCATAGAAAACCTTTTTACAGCTTAAACTTGGACCATCCTCTGCAAAAAAGCAATGAACCCTCATGTTTCTGCAGCATCGTTGAAACATCAACATCAACCGAAAATTTGTCCAGAAATAAACTGAGTTGTTAGCAATATAGAAACATAGTAATATAACAACTAGCCTATCATCAAACTTGTAAATAGCTTATGGACATATCCAGGCATTAGTTGAGCTGCAGTTAAACTGGAAGCAGGTTAACTGAAAATACAATAAGGTATGTAGCCTGTGATATCTGGCCTATGTAACAAATAGCCTAGGTCTAAGGATTTCCCTATTAATACATTAAATTTAATGGGAAAAATTAACATTCCTGCTATACTAGCTTCTCAATCTCAACAAAATGCCTAGAACCCAGAAAATAAAGGTTAGACTATACAACAATATGTAATTGTGATAAAAAAAAATATAGTTGTTGGTTTAGTATATAAATCACCTAAAAATCACCATTGGTTTAGTATATAAAATATCATAAAATGAAATTTTTATTAGGGAGATGGAGAATTTAATGGAAAATTTGAATAGTGAACCTAAATATAAAGTGCAAATGGGAGATTTCAATACTGACTTCCTTAAAAGTTCAGATTGTCCAGATTTTCTCAATTTAGTAATTTCTTCTTTTCTATATCCACTGATAACTATCCTTACATGAGTTACTGGGAAATCTGCAACACTAATTGACAATATATTTGTGGATGAAAATCTAATTGAATGTTTGAATGCTGGTGTATTAATTATGGATGGATCAGTAGATCACAAGCAGGCAAGCCTATTAAGCTTAGGCTATACAAGCCCAATGGACATTGTGGCTTGATGCAATGCTTCCAATTACTTGATTTTACTTCAAGTCAGGAAATGGAAAATGGGGCTAGGTCAGCAAAATGAAATTTTCAGTAGACTAAAGATAGGCTTTGTAAGGATAGACTAGTCTAGGCCTAGTAATAGCAAAACATATTTTTAGCTCTAATATTTATTAAAGGGGAGAAATCAGATAAAGAAAAAAAGGAAATATACCATTAGATTTTCTATTTCCTTGTCTATTCCCCCACAAAGCCAGATACACCTTTAGGCTTAACAAAACAGTTTGATTTTTCTTTAAACTAGCTTTATTTGGTAATACACATCAGCTGCTGATGAAGAACTGGGTATATTATCCAAGCACCCCTGGTGTTTGGATAATCACTAACTTTGGACAAGCAACCGAGCATAATTTGATTCAAATAGAGCCTATATTTCCAAGCAAGCTCTTAGTCTTGCATATGTATAGATTTAGATTACCTTGTTGGGATTAGCTCAATTTGATCTCAGAAACTTTTTTATACTGAAAATTAAGCTTAAAGAAAAGTTAGCAAACCCTAGTAGCCTATTTATTCTTTACAGCACATGTCTGGGATTGAATCTATTTATGTTTGAGTGGTTTTGTATCCTACAAGGCCTATAGGATCATGTGTTTAAGATTGGGCAGTATTTTCTAGAATTAGCCTAGGCTATGCTTAAACTAAATTGTGTATTTGTCATTAGACTCTACTATTAACTATCAATGCATTCAAAACATTCAGCAATCCATATGGCTAAAATATTCAGCCTAATCAAATAGCCTAGGCTAGCCTACTTGTTCAAGAAAATTTGATACTTCCTTTGAGTTCTGCAAATTAGCAAGTTCTGCAAGTTCTGCAAGTTCTGCAGTTCTGCAAATGGAAAACACACACAAAAACAAAAATTATATATGCATTCTACATTCTATAACCATTATTCCAATCCCAATCAGCCTCATACACAACAATCTCAATACACAACTTAGCCTCAAGATTAACACAGAGAAGCCAAGGCTCATAGCAATCCATTAGTTTTCGTAAATGTAAAGCTGCTGGTTGCTGGTTCCGAGACCCTTTTGAATGACACCTAGCCTACCACAACTAATTTCGGCCCATTCTGGTTCGTTGAACATTCTTCTCCTGAGGTGAAGTTAATCAAGCTAGGTGTGGGGTAAATTGTGCATTAATTTCATAATGCTGGATTAACAGTAAGCTTAGCCTACAGGAGATCCAGGCTACACAACTCTAGCCTAGGTTTGTTCAATCCAATCTGAACGATATCCGAATAGACCAAAACAACAAACAGATTAAAATTGCGTATGGTGTGTAGGTTGTGTTGTAAGGAAACTACTGGGCTATCTGTATGGTGATACCTGTCAAAGTTTAAGAGAGAAAAAAAGTACAAACAGACATAAAAAGGACAAGGAGACTTACACGCAAGTGTTTGTGGAAATTTGAAGGTGCATGCAGGTGTCCTTTGAGAACCCTGTTGGGACAGTTCTTGCACCATGCACTAAGTGCGCCATCTTTTTCGATTTTTCCTTTTACAGCAAAATATTTGCCTTGAAGAATAAACGGTAATTGTTGTTTGCCTGCGTCAGCCATTTTTTTTTGTGACACCTTGTTTCTTCTTATTATGAAATGCGCGCGACGTAAACGGAAAACAACAGCAATTACTAAACGAAAAACACACGCACCAAAACCAGAAAATTAAAAAATTGCAAAAAAAAAAAAAAAAAAAAAAATGGAACGGTTCCTCGTAATGTATTTTAAAAATTAATTGACTTTTATTTTCAACTTGAATTAATAAGTAGCTGCAATTTTTTACTGAAGTACAAGTAATAAGTACTCTGTGGAATTTGTACTTAAGTACAAGTACAAGTACTTGAAAATTTTACTTAAGTAGTACTTGAAGTAAAAGTACTTCAAGTAAGTTACAGCACTGGATACCATACAAGGATAAAACCTTTACTAAAGATCTTCTATCAACAGAATTAAACGCTTGCTCTTAATCTATAAAACTGAGGGTTAAAGGTGTTTGATAACTCATATACTTCTCAATTATTTACCTAAGAGTGAAAATTTGTTCGACACATCCTCTACCTTTTCTAAAATCGCACTGATCTCTTAAAACTTTGTCTACAGCATCTCTCAGTCTAAAAAGTATTTTATTACCAAGTAATTTGCTACCTACAGAAACCCGACTAATACTTCGATAATTACCACACTCATTCTTATCACCTTTCTTATGCAGTGCTTTAATTCAGGTTTTCGTAAAATCGCTAGGTACTTCCCCTTTTTAAAAAATCATATTCACAATCTTCGGTAACTTATTTCTAACCTCAGAGCTGCCATATTTAAGAAACTCATTTATCACACTATCAGCACCTGGAGCCTTATTGTTTTTTAGTCCTTTTAGTACTGTTGCTTATTCTTCCTCACAAAACAGATCTTTCTTCACGTCCAAGGTATCACAAACATTTTCATTTTACTCTATATCTTTTTTTGCTACTCTATCTCGGTTCAGCACAAACTGAAAATGTTCTGCCCACCTGTCTTTAACTCTTTTCTTGTCACTAATTGTGGCCCCGTTCTTATCTTTAACTAAGACAAGTCCAGATTGACTACTCTGTCTCAATTTATTAACACGCCAGTACAATATTTTACTAATATGGCGTATAGCTGCATCTTCCAGATCCTCGGTAATTTTACCCTGGCCTCCACTTCACATCTCCTTTGTTCATGTTTTAGTGCTTTCTTTACTTTCTTTCCATCCATTTTGTTTTCATATGGTCTATCATTCAGATAATTCTTGTACAAGCGCCTTCTCCTCACTATTAAACATGAAGCTTTTTCACTAATATTCCTAGCTGCAGTCCTAACTTTTTTCCCACAGATACGGTCAGCAACTTCCCAAATTGTTTTTTTTTAAATAATTCCATTCATCTTCCACAGTGTCAAATTCTAAACTCTGCAGTTTAGTATTCAACTTTTCCTGAAAAGTTTCTCTCAAATTCTCATCCTGGAGTCTACTAACATCATAACTTCCCGGGAGGTAGTTACTTTTCCAAAATTTTCACCTTAAATTAATCCTAGACACTACCAGATCGTGATCTTTACTTTTAAAATCAATAAAGTAACTCCTATATGCCCTAGTATGTTGTATTGACCCTGCCAGTCTTCGGTTTATAATAACATAATCAATAAGGTTTGCTGTCTTACCATCACGTGAATACCATGTTAACTTCTGGGCCATTTTATAACCAGACACCGTATTTATTATAACTAGATTGTTATACCTACAAAATTGCAACAGTCTGTAGCCATTGCTGTTTTCTTTTTCTACACCAAATTTACCTAGGCTAGGATACCATCTATCCCTATTCCTGTCGATCTGGGCCTTAAAATTTCCTATTAAAAACATCATATTTCCAAATATAATAAAATAAAAACACGAAGCGCTTAAGCCGGCTTAGAATCGGACAGCAAGAAGTCCCTGGGACTTCCAGTATGAAGGGAGACTGTGCAATTCTGGGCCTATTCTTTGTCACAACATGGTTTTCAGCACTTGGTGATGCTCTTCTATCAACAAGAGTCGAAATCTTGTACAGACAGTCTCAAGCCTATTACCTCCTACTCATTATAAATTCATGCCTACAAATACTGTGCTACTACGGGGAAGCAACCCATAGTAGATAAATTAGCTTGGAAGAGATTTTTCAGCCTGAAAACGCCCACCAAGATAGACCAAGACCAGAAGAATTATCCATTAATCAGAATTCTGTGTTAATGATGTGTCGTTTATTTCCGTACAATAACCCTTTTATGAAATTAAATAGAAAAAAAAAGTATTTCAGCTAAAAGTAAGGACCTACATTAAAACTTTAAATAAACAAAATTTTTCAATATATGAGGGACTTCCCCCTCTTAAGCTCCCCTCTCTTTACGCTAAACTGACTTTTTTCCCAATTCCTTAAGAAAGACTTCATAAACATTAGGACCGTTTAACTAGAATAAAAAGCTTTCTCAAAGCAACAGAGATGTTAATGAGCGAGGGATTTAGGAAGGGGCAGCCCCATTCATATATGGATCAATTTTTGTCTTTTTCAATGTTGTTCTGTAATTTAAGTTGACAAAACTTATTTTTTTTTAACTCAAGTTTAGAATTGTTTATCAGATTATGCCGGGAAATTCGGCTCCCTCAAGGTGGTTTCAGGCACCTCCCCCTCTCCTCACTCTGCACCCACCGATACTCTTTCATAACAGGTGATAAGAAATAAAAAAAGCTTATTATTCGTATTAAACGGCCATTGTGTTTCAGGAGTCGCTCTTAAGGAATTAGAACAAAAAGTCGGAACTTTAGCGTAAAGAGCAAGATCTTGAGAAGAGGTAACCCCTTTCAAAATCGTAATAATTTCTGTTTGTTTAAGTTTTGCTGTTGCTCCTTACTTTTAGTTGAAGAAACTTTTTAATTCAATTTCTGGTTGCTTTTAAATAACACCGGAAAACGCATGAAAAATTTCTTAAATATCCATTGCCCATGTAAGATTCCACCATGTAAAGTTGTTTTCATGTAAAAATACCCCCCCCCCTCTCTCAAGGTAAATTCCTCCAAGACAATTCTATTCTAGCTGAAAATTCCACACAGAAATTTTTTTGCGGATTATCTCGGCTGAAAATTTTTTCTTACCACACTTTCATTTGAAAGACTAATTTCTGATTGTTTTTAAGATCATGCCGATAACCCCCCCCCCCCTTCCTCGGTGGAACAGTTTTCCAGAAAAAAGGAAGCAAAAGGGTATTTTCCAGCAAGGTTTCTTTTTTTTGGGGGGGGGGGGAGGGGAGAGGTACAAAAGACACTTCAAAACTCATCAAAAATGTGAAATTGATATTTACTCCCTTACTATTTCTGGGAATATTTCTGGTCTACGCTGTTATTATGAAAGTATATAATAACACTAAACCCCAAAATGAGCAGTATTTATTTCGAACAGGAGAAGGACTGTCACTTTCTCACCCACACATCCACTTCAAGGTCGCAAAAACTTCAGAGTGTGCTCATTGGATCAGAAATTAAGAGCTCTAGTCCCTTTTTTTAAAATTCAGAGGGATTGGAGACGAACCACCCGCGTGGGAGTGGTATTTTCTGGGATGGGGTTTCGCAAGGGGCTATTTTCTGGGGTATATTTTCTGTGTGTGGGGGGGGGGTCCACGAGATTAACGCAAACCTCCGAAAAATGACAAGCAAAAATAAAAAAAGACCGTTAATATCTTTAGATGCGTCAAACGAGACATGTCCAGTGCCGATAAAAACCAGAAAAGAACAGAAACGTCTAACAGTAAAAAAAAAAAAAAAGAAAAGAAGGAATTTCAGCTAATCAAGTGAAGAAGAGAAGGGGAAAACCGAAATTGCTCGTCAATAATAGTAAAAGTAATTAAAATCTAACCTGCATTAGGCTGGACTCTTATTACCTGGATGGGTTTGGAGTAGCTTATATACATTTGTTTTTTTTGTGGGGGAGGGGGAGGGGGGTCAATTGTTTTTGGTTTCTTTATCTTTAAAAAAAGGTTTTTTTTCTAGTTTTCTTATCTCTTCTTTGCACTGTTCTTCTTGTTCCATTCTTCTGGTTTCCTATTGCTTTCGTTTTTATTCTCTTGTTGTAATAATATAAATGCAAATCAAGCTTAAAACGAACAAAAATATTTTACTATTGTAGCATAAATGAAACCCAAAATGAACAGAAATTTAATAAAAAATCCAAGCAAACAAACATACAACATTTACTAATGTAAATGAGTAAATAAATCTTAAGACGAATAAAGATTTAAATAAATATGCGAATCAAGTTTGAAACGAACAAAAATCACTACAAACAAGAGTATGGGTACTGCCTCCTTCCCTAACTGTAAAGGTCTAAAACCTACTGCGTCATTGGCGCTTTACTGAAAATGAATTATATTACAAATATTTTCTTACGTACTTATTACAACATTGAAAATGAAAAAGAAATTACAGTAAAATTAAATTTGAAATGATGAACTTTTCAACAGCTGATATCATTATATATGAAATATTTATTCTAATCTTATTTCTTCCCAAAACTGTTCACGACAAATTTAGTTTCACTACAAGCAAGAATTTAGCTAATGCCTCCATCCCTAACTGTCCAAATCTAAAGCCCACTGCGTCATCGGCACTTCATTGAAAACGAATTATATTACAAATATTCTCTTTTCCAGTTACTACAGCATTGAAATGAAAATAAAAATTACACTATTCAAATTTTACTTATTCAATTTTATTTATTATAAAAAAGAATTTTACTTTTTCAATTTTATTTATTAAATAGAATTGAACCTTAAGCCTTCTTACAGTATATTAAACGTTAAATGCATATTAAATGCGTTCAATACTTTGTGGCAATTAAATGTTTCTTCTTGTACTATAAAGTAATACATTCAGATGCCTACTGCTACAGAAATTTTGGCCCACTACGCCACTGCAGGTGTGGGCGGTTCTAACAGATAACAAGCTGAACATGATCTATGAAATCAGGTTCCGCCCGGGTTTTTGGCCTATGGGTAAAATGGTTTCTGACTAAAACTGATTTTAAGATTAAGTTTTTCATTATGTACTGTTTTCTTAATTGACTCTTATCTTTTCAGACTTCATATACGATGGCGTACACGTTGTATTTTTTGGCTACGCATAAAGAAGCTCAAGATACTTTACGGAGTGAGGTAAGACCTATTATTTCCAGTTCAATTTGTGAGGAAACCCTTTCAAGTCTACCATATCTGAAAGCTTGTCTAAAGGAATCCATGAGGCTGAACCCCATTTCGATTGGTGTTGGAAGAATAGCTGGGAAAAATGTTAAAATTCATGGCTATGAAATTCCAGAAGGAGTAAGTAAACTTTGAAATTTTAATTATTGAGTATGAAGTGTATCCTGAATAATATCAAAAATAAGGAAACTGTTAAAAGTATCCGATGCTTTAAACATTTTGCAAGCCTCCACATCGGCTGATTGTCTCTAAGTCAAAGGGTCCATGAGCGAACATAAGCTTATATACGCTTAAAGAGAGTGGAAAGTTCTTTATTTTGTCCATTAATACGTCACATCGTTTACTTGCCTTTTGCTTTAGCTGTTAATATTAATTTTTATGTATGTTGTATAATGTCACACGACATGATAGATACCAAAAAAACTTATTTTCCGGCTTTCCCAAAGTAAATCTTTTTGCTATAATTACGTTGTACATATTCCAATAGCTACCAAACATGCTCCATTGCACATACGTTCTGAAATATACAAATTATGGTTAAGTTTGTATTCGTTACTTTTAAGTCACAGAGTAGAAAAGAGCAATTTCAATTTAATTAAGATATTATGACGTAGATTCAATTCCTCCTTCCTGTTTATCCTTTACAGAATCCTAACTCTTAAAGGCATATTATTCTTCTGGGAGGTGATTGGCAATCTTGTTGCTCTTTAAATGCTTATGGGTGTGACGTCCCTCATATGAAAAATTTATTTCCGAAATTAAGACTAAACGAATTTATGCAACATATGACCTAAAAATAAACGCGCATTTTTGAAACCTCCACTAAAAAGAAACACAATTTTTTCAATAATAAAACTCATAATGATAACGAAAAACTTGAAGAAAAGCCAAAAGTTATTTTCAATAATAAAAACTTTTAATGATAACCAAAAAACTCGATTTATTTCTTCCCCAAAAGATTGCCAAATCCACCTCCACCAGATTGCATTTGCCTCATCACGTACTGCTGTCCTTTCATTCCCCTATACTGAGTAAACTCTTTACTATTGTTGAAAACTTTGAATTCTGGGTGAGCAGATCTTTAACCTGTCTTTCAGTCACAGAAGAGCCTCTTGCAATTCTCCTGATTTAACCATGTTGTTTGAAAAGTTTAGCTTCGTCTTCATTATCCAACTCATAATTGTCCATTGAAACCCTAATAGCCATCATTTTTTCAATGTTGCCTTCGATTTTTTGTCACCATCTTGTCCTAGAATTTCTTGTCCTAAGCCTGGAATCATTTGTAAAACTTGAGAAGATGGGCCCATTATCAGAATGTTGTGGTACTGCTCATACAAGTCATGAAGAGTCAATTTGCCAGGTTTCAGTTTCTCAGCCAATTGTTCATTGTCATTTAATTCTAGTTCATTGATTTTACAAACAAGTCCGGTAATATCTCCAAGTCGCAATAATTTTTTAATAAAAGTTTCTACCTTAAACGACTCTACCTCAGTATGCTCACCAGTACCAATAAAAACTATAGGACCTTTTTTTAGATGCCACAGCACTTAAACCTCGACCGCCCTTAGCATGACCGTCTAATTTAGTAACATTAATAGAACCATTATCTGATTTTTGCGTAAATGCTTTAGCGTGAATTTCACATGCCTTACCAATACAGGCATCCATGACGAAAATAACATTGCCTGGCTTCTCACCAGTTGAAACTTGTGACATTTCTTCAAAAAATGAATCTGATTAGATCTTGATCCTCTCTTTCTGTCACAGCCTCTTGTAATTCTTCTGACGCGACCAGGTTAACGTGACGATGCCATAAACACTGCATTCACTTATTACGTCATATATGGTTACAACCTACGATTATGACGTTATTCATCCAGCTTGTACATAAAAATGCAGTTTTTTCTGTAAAAATTGGTTTTATTTTAAAAACTATTATTGTTTAATTACAAAAGGCATTAGATGTTGCCATTGTTATTGTTTTTAAAGTCAGCATATTTTCTTTGTTGCTTAAGCCAAGAGACTGTAAGTTTTTTATATAGAAGTTTTGGACAAGGCGGTTCTAATAATGTACTTTGTGTTTCGATCTGAAGCTATTTTCAGGAGTTGTGGGTTATTGTATTTTTTAGTATGGGACGTGATCGTCTCTTACTAGGTTGCTAGCTACCGCTGCAACCGGGATGATACCTTAAAATACCTTAGATCGCTTATGCAGCAAGACACGATAGTGTTAAACCTCCTGTAGAAAATCTGGCTGGGGGTGTTTTTAAGTTCTAATATGACACCCCAGTTTAGCCTCCATTCAGCATTGAATCAAGTCTTGATCAAATCCTTTCCTGAAAACTTCAATGGTTTGAGACTGGACGTTGTCTTCAAAGAGGTTGTTCCATAGTGGGACAGAACAAACTCAGAAAAAGTGTTAGTGCTCTTGCCTGGTGCAACAGGGGACCTGCAACTTCGTGGTTTGTCCTCTCACGGTAGTTGAGAGGGATGGAGAGAAGACATTACTTAATAGGTCACTTTCCAGCAGCTTACAAGTTTTTATTGTCTTCTCTTTTCCTACGGTATACTAAAGTAGGGAATTTGAGTGAGGTGAAGCGTTCCTCGTAGCGTTTGCCTTGCAGTGTTGGGATAAGCTTTGTTGGTCTCCTTTAAACACTTTCCAATACCTTCACATTCATCTTGTAGCTAGGAGAGCTTAATGTCATGCTAAGTTCCTGGTGGGGCAAGCCGGGACCACAAAGAGAGATGGACAAAACATTTTGAAAATATGCTAAACCGTGATAGAGTTGCGGGCAAAGATATAGAAAAGAATAAATAATTTTGTAACATTTTGGATGTGAAGAGAGATTTATTTTGTAAGGAAGAATTAGTGACAATACTAAGTGAATTAAAGATTAATAAAGCCCCTGGTGCAGATAGTGTAGTAAATGTTTTTTTTTTTAATATGGTGGTTGTGCGGTTACAGATAATTTGTTGAAGATTATGAAAATGATTTTTGAAAAGGGGGAAGTACCTAGCGATTTTAAGAATACTTTAATTAAACCCCTCTATAGGAAAGGTGACTAAAGTGTGTATGGTAATTATAGAGGCGCTTGCTTGGTTTCTGCAAGAACCAAATTGTTTAGCATGATGATACTTTTTAGACCTAGAGATGCTCCAGATAAAGTTTTACGAGAAAAACAATGTGGCCTTATGAAGGGTAGAGGATGTGTTGACCAAATTTTTACTCTTAAATTAATAATTGAGAAGTGCCTGAGTCATCAAATTCCTTTAGTCTTCATTTTTATAGATTTTGAGCAAGCATTTGATACAGCTGATAGAATAGCTTTAACGAAGGTCCTATTCTTGTATGGTCTACCAGATAAATACTTTAAAGTGATTGGGGCTATGTACGAGAATAACATTGCTCCGGTTAAGGTAAGAAATAAGGCTAGTAGCTGATTTCATATTAAATCAGGAGTTAAGCAGGGTTGCGTTCTATCCTCATTTATATGGATCATTTCGATGAACTTTGTCCTAAGGTGCAGAGCAAAGGCATTGGGAGAATATGAAATCAAATGGGGAAGTAAAACTCCTCTAGACTTATATTATGATGATTTTTTAAAGGTTTAATGAGATTCAGGGTGACAGAATGGGTTTAAACTTTAAACATTATTGTTAAAAAGACTAAGTCGTTAATACTAGGAATAAGTGGAGGCGAAGAGGTGATGTGAAGATCGATCAAGTGGACCGCTCACTTACTTAAGTAGCATTATTAGTAAAGACGGTGGGTGCAGCGAAGATGTTAAAAGTAGAATAGCCAAGGCTCATGGTGTTTTTTTTTTCCTTAGTTGAAAAGAGTTTCGAAGAATAAGAAGATGATTCTGCGAACCGAGATTAGAACATTGGAGGCCACAGTGATGACAGTTTTCAAGTATGGTTCTGAAGCGTGAGAGCTTCGATAAACGGAGGAGGATTTGCTAGTTGTTTTACAGTATAACTGCCTACGGATTGTCTTGAGTACTGGACTGACGATCGTATTTCAAACAGTAAGCTGTGCGAAAGATGTGGTTCAGTCCCGCTTCCTAGGGCTATAATGAGAGAAAGGGTGAGATGGGTAGGACACGTTTTGGGGAGGAAGGATGATAGATGACCAAAGATTATCTTTGTCGACCAACTGTGCAGGGCCAAACAAAAAGCAGGCTGTTCCCTAATGGGGTGAGAAAATGTCGTAAGGAAAAATTTAAGGGCAATAGAAACTTCTTGGGAGGGTGTAAAGAGAGATGCTTTGAATAGACTGGGATTCTGGAGAAGTGGGCATAGCTGTGTTGGCCTCAAGTGGCTTGGTGCTGCAGTGAGTTATTAGTAGTAGTATTGGTGGTAAATGTAACAGAAAATATTTTTAATATATTTTGTCTTCAGTAAAGCACAAATGACGCAACAAGCTTTCGACTTTTATGGCTAGGGTAGGAGGAAAAGAGAAGTAACCAAACTACTGTTTGTATTAATTTTTGTTTGTTTTAAGTTTTACTTGAGTATTCAATTTAATTTTTTCTTTTTTAAAGATTTATTCATTTATCTGTATTAGTACCTGTTTTCTCTATGTTCGCCATGATCGTTTATTTTAAAATCTGTTCGTTTTGGGCTTTGTTTATTCTTTAATAGTCATTTCTGGTTGTTTTGTATTTCAGTTATTCTCTAATAGTCATTTTGGGTGGTTTTGAGTTTGAATTATTATAAGAATTTATATCTGCAGGTCTTAAGTTTAATATGGCTCTTTACTCTTTGAAAAACTTTTGACCGGAATTTTTTTTAAGTTAATTTCTGTTCGTTTTTTTTTCCAAAATTTTGTTTTTGCTTAATTCAGTTTTCATGTCTCTGGTGTAAAAAATAAAATATACTGTTTTATTTTAAGAGTTCTTATTAGTTGCTTTTGATTAATTTCACACCTCCCCCCTTAATATTCCCTGAGAGTTTCAACTTAATTCCGTTAGTTGTTCTTAGGATATCTCAGATAAGCCCTTCTAACAGCTGAGATACACATAATATCTTTTGATTGAATATTCTGACCCTTAGCCGTTCTTGAGATATTGCAGCTATTTATTTTTTTATAACACGGATGCGCATTGTGTCTTTTGATTCAGTTTAACATCCCCTTCAGTATTCTTTGAAGGTTCAAGCACTTTTCAATATGCCCTGAAAGTTTCAACTTAATGCCGTCAGCTGTTCCTGAGGTATTGTTGATGTACCCTTTCGACAATCAGCTCGCACATAGTTTTTTTTTTTTCGTTCAATGTTCACTGAAAGCGGTCACAAGTAGATGTAGTACCAGTTGCAAGTTCTCGCAGTCGAAATAGTCATTGTCGCAGTCGCAACCAGTCGCATTTGCAGCCGCAGTAGTTGTAGTAATAGTAGTAGTTCCGGCCCTAAGAGTTTCAAGTTAATTCCCTTACCTGTTCCTAAGATATTGCAGATACACCTTTTTGATAACTTAGATACAGATAGTATCTTTTGATTTTTTTTTCACCCTCTAAACATTCCACGAAATTTTATCTCAATACCCTTAGTCTTTCAGAACACACCCAGGATCAAACATCACCCCCTTTCCCAATGATAAATTCTGCATTTTAAAAATGGACAAATTGGATAATTTACAGTCCTTGTCCCGGGGACTGTGGGGGCATAGCATCCCAGGGGAATATCTATTAGAACTATTGACTTTTTTGAATAAAGTAGTTTTAAGATTTCTATCATTTTTAAGGGGGCATCCAAAAAGTCAAGAGAGGGGATTGCCCTCCAAGATAGACAGAGGGCTGATTGCCCTCCGTTTCGTTTTCAATATTCCTCTTAACATGCTTTGAAGTTTCAAATTAATACCCTTAGCCATTCCTTAGATATTGCTGTTTGACCCCTTTTAATTTTATAAGTGACCAGATTCATTGATAGGACATTATAACAGTAGTATTGTCTCATCTAGGTCTTGTCACCGCTATAATCCGGTGTATATGTTGGATATAATACGGGATTCCCCGAAAGACAAGGTTGTCATTAAATCTTTAGAGGAGCCCCATCCGTAAAAGGAGCACTATGAGAGAGCTTTCAGCCCCTGAAATAATTTAGTATTTTCAGAACTATTGGCGAAACTAAGAGCTAATAATTACCAAAAGTAAGAGCTACTCGGATCACAGCTAATTTTGCAAACACGCTTTATTGTTGAAAAAGAGTGCAAATCCTAGTTTCTCTACGGAAACCTAAAGAACAAAGATTTTTTGTAGTTATATGGAACAGGTGCACTTTGTTTGAAGAAAAAGAGTAAGAATAGCAGTTTTGCTACAAAAACTCTGAATGATAAAAGTTTTGCAGTTGTTTTCTGAAAGGAATAAATACAGATAATTCTGAATATGTGTGCCCAAGTTTACATCGTCTTAAACAACAGAAACTTGTTCTGAAAGAAGAACTATTTCTTTAAGATTTAAGGATAGAAGAAAAGAAAATATCATTTTTAAAAGTCTAAGAGCTTTGTATTTTTAAGCTACTAGAAAATAGTTTTTTTTTTAAGATTTCATTACTTATAGGGGGGGAGTAAAGCGGGTTGAATGAATTCCTCAAATGCATCAACAGCTCAGATCAGAACACTTCACTATTTTTTTTTACAGCTCTCCGGAAGTTAAGCCAAAAAGAAAATACGCATTCTATTTCAAATAAAAGTTTTTATTTCTCAAACGCTTCAGGGTAAGGATACGTTGATTTAACTATAAAAAGAATTCAACTTTGTATTCGGTGACCAGTTGTAACGGAATGAAATGTATTTTATCGGAAAGATCACCCAGCCTATTTGGGGTCTGTCGTATCTAGTCCTTTGTCCTAGTCCTGGATCCTTCCCCCAACCTAATTGGCATCCTTGTAAGGGATAATTAAGCAAATCCAAACACCCATGAAAAAAAAAACGCATCAAAATTCTTTTATATTGATTTTTTGTTACGTTTTTACGAGTCGGACAAACATTACGGAGGGGGTCAAGGCTCCTACCCATGCAGTTGATTGCAGTTGAATCACTTTCAGTCCTTAAAAAGGAGCACAAGAAGTTGCAATTTCCTATCGACTGAGCCCATCTGAAGTGGCTTATACCACCCCTCCTGTACGAAGTGGTCGAGTACAAAAAAAGAAATAGTAGACGGGAGGAAGATGGGTACTTACTGTTTGCAACGCTAGAGCGTTGCCTCTGAAAAAGTTCTTGGTTTACTTTCCAAGTGAAAATCACATTTAAGAAAGATTCTTAAGTTGGATATTTTCTCCTCTTTGATCATCTCATTACTGAAATAATTCTATTTTGTAGACTGTTTTAGTGACACAAAATCAAGTATCCTGTAGAATGTCCAAATATTTTTCGTCGCCCAATTCTTTCAAACCGGAACGATGGATTAGAGGAAGTCCCTTGTATGAGAATATTCATCCGTTCCTTGTGTTGCCGTTTGGATATGGTATTCGTTCTTGTATTGCTCGAAGACTTGCTGAACAAAACATGTATGTTCTCCTTGCTAGGGTATGTTTCTTTTACTATTATTGTTTATCAAGTCATTCCTGATTAAGTTTATAAACATTGCAAGGATTTTTACCGGATTAAAGCCTTTAAAAAAATTAAGTGTTTGATTACTAACTTCCTTACAGTATGCGTCTGTAATTCTCAGGGAGATTAGATGAAGAAAAATATATGTGAAATGTGTCTTCTGTTTTTTAAAGATCATTTCACCGAAAAGCCGAGCACGCAGTTTTTTCCCTACATAAGGGAGAATTTCCCTGGCTTCTTATGCATGAGCTAAAACTGTTATTAAAAAAAAATTCAACATCCTTTTATCAGCTGTATGTGTTTCTATTTTGCCCTGATTTTCTATTTTCCCAAAAAAGAAACTATAAAACAAATTAGATTAAACTAATTGTCTGTTTCATCGTATTCTTACCTAGTCTTTCCATCCTTTTTCTTCACCCTCTATTAAACAAAGGAATTTTGCAGAGCTTTTTAATTCTTTACCAAAAAAAGGCTCCATCATGAAATTATTGTCCAATTCATAAAAAATGAATTAGAAAAAGGAATCATATCCAGAACAAAATGTTCATAATGCTAATAGTTCGTTTAATTACTACTACTGCCACTACTGCGGAAAACTCACTGTAGCGCCAAGACGCCTGAAGTTAACACAACCTTGCACGCTTCTCCTCTATCCCAATATGTTCAACGTTTCCCTCTTTACACCCTCCCAAGAGGTTCCAATTTCTCTTAAATCCTTTCTTACGACCTCTTCCTACCCAATTTGGTAACAAGACATTGCAAGTGTTTACAAGCCATTGCAACCTTTCTCTCACTATGGCCCTGGAAAGTGGAATAGAAATGCATTTTTGTACGGTTTATTTTTTGAAATACGGTCTCAGTCAAACGGGTATCCAAAACAATATGAGAAGTTGAAAAAATTAACCATTGACGCAAATCTGATAAAGAGGAAACTTAGTAAAGATTTTAGATCGGTTCAAAACCAATGATCCTTTTTCATGAGCCTTCTTGTGCATGTTTAGTATTTTATGAGACTTGTGTGATAACTTACGGGGTATGTAAAAGAAGTTTCTCAGTGAAACTCCTTGACAATAAGACGAGAATAAGAGGAATCTTACAAGAATAAGTGGGAATTAAAGAAGGGATTAAAATGAATTAAGGAGATCTGAAACGAAAGTCATGGATAAAATCTTCGAAATTCGGGAAAATGCCAAAAGACGGTGTAACAGTAAGGATGTAGTAATATTGGCATAAGAAACTGGGAGGAAGTAGTCAGTCGTCTGGACTCGTCCCAATTAAAAAAAGGAACGGGCACTTCATTATTTCTAAAGAGAATGTTAAAGGAGATATGCACAACAGTTTGAGGATATGCTATAGCGTGATGGAGCTGTAGGAAAGATACAGAAACGAATGAAAAGAATTTTTACAATTTAGAATTCACAGAAGATTTATTTTGTGAAGAAAAGTTTGAGACGTTACTAAAAAAAAATAAGACCTCATGTATTGCAAGTAAGGTAAAGCAGTTTTTGAAATACGGGGGTAAAGAATTTAGAGATATATTACTGAAGACTATGAGTATGATTTTTGAAAAAGGGGCTGTACCTTGTGATTTTAGAAAAACGGTGATTTAATGTCTTTATCAAAAGAGTTATAAGAGAGAGTATGATAATTACAGATGTGCAATGGCTTGGTGTTTGTAGGGAGTAAATTGCTTAACGGGATGATATTTATTAGACTAAGAGATGTTGAGGATAACACTTTAATAGAAGCTCAGTGGAGGTATAGAAAAGGAAGTGATATGTCCACCAAAGTTTCACTCTCATATTAATAATGAAGAAGTATATGGGTCATCAGACCCTTTTGATCCCCAGTTTTATGGATTATGAATAGGTATTTGACTCAGTTAATTGATAAGTGTTTGTGAAGGTCCTGTCCATATAAGGTATACCAATTAAGTGCATTAAATGATTAATGCTACGTAAAATGTTGCTGTGGTAAAGTAAATGAGGAGTAACTTACTTTGTGTGGAACTAGACGTAAAGTAGGTTGTGTCCTTTCCACGCTTTTGATAAAACTTTGTCATAAGGGATACGGCAAAGGCTATGGGAGAGCATCGAATCAAATGGGAAGGTAGATCATTCTTAGAACTAAACTACTCAGACGATTTGACTTAGAGAAAATTTTTAGCCAAATGAGTGAATTTTTAAAGGTTCTGATAGTTCAGGGTACGACAATATGTTTGAAAATCAATCACTGAGGCGGATAGCTTTTTTTATGTGGGTAATATTTATTAGTAGATATTGTAGATGCAGCTGAGATGTAAAAAGTGAAATATCCCTGGCGTAAGGTGATCATTTGTATAACTGAAAAAAGAATGTAAAAATAGGATAGTTTACGGAATGAGATTAGAATATTGGAAGCCAGGGCAATGCCATTTGTCAAGTATGGCTTCTGAAAGGGGGGAGCCTTAAGAGGCTGAGGAAAATTTGTCAAATATTTTCCAGAGGAATTGTCTAAGGATAATCTTAGGTACTTATTTAAAGGACCTTTCTGAGTACTAAATATGTGACTCGACCGCACTTTCTAGAGCTACAGTGAGCAAGAAGTTAAGATTGTTAGGCTTCATATAACGGGTGGAGAAAGAAAGAATGCCAAAGATATTGCTTTTTGACAATCCACCTGGGACCAAGTGAAAAGTAGGTTCTCCCGAGCTCGTGGTGCGAGGTCATAAGAAAGGGTTTAGAGGAAACTGGGAATTCATGCGAGGGAATAAAGGTTGATGCTTTGTATAGATGGAGATGGCGGAGGAGTATACGCAGCTGCGATAGCTTCCGATGGTTTGGTACTCCAGCAAGTTGTTGGTAGTAGCAGTAGTAATGGTAGTTTATTCACTTTAATTCAATGTTATCTTTTTTCTGGTTTAGTCAAGTATTAAGATTTCAGGCGCAAGCAAAGTAAAGTATCACGATTTCTATTTTGGCTGGTATTACAATTTTTTGTACATGCGCAGGTTGTTGTAAATATATATATATATATATATATATATATATATATATATATATATATATATATATATAATCAGCTATATATTTGCACATAAGGGGGGGGGGGGAGTAAAGTATTTTGACAGTTTGAAGTCAGAAAACAATTTTTTCTAGGTATATGGCACTAAAAAATTACAGAAGAATAGCTAGGTATCTGTAAATTTAAAGTATAAAGTTTCATTTAAGTGTCTTTTCCAAGCGTTAAGTGTTTTTTTTTTTTCAACGACCGTTTTTCCAAGTATTAAGTACTATTGTTAGGTTAATGTAGTGTTTCATGATGATCGCTCATCAAAGTTTATTATTTATGCCTTTCATTTATGTTATTTTACTCTGTTCATGGCCATATATTTGACTTTAAAATACACTTATCTTTCTATCTATCTAATATGCATAATATTTGTACCAAACACATTTTGCCTGCAGACTCGCTATACTCTACCCCCCCCCTCTAATGTGCAAATATATGGCCCAAATTTATTTATAAAGTAACGAAGAAACTAACGATTTTACGCAGCGTAAACTTGAGTGAGTGATATATATATATATATATATATATATATATATATATATATATATATATATATATATATATATATATATATATATATATATATATATATATATATATATATATATATATATAATCAGCTATATGTTTGCACATAAGGGGGGGGAGTAAAGTATTTGGACAGTTTGAAGTCAGAAAACAATTTTTTCTAGGTATATGGCACTAAAAAATTACAGAAGAATAGCTAGGTATCTGTAAATTTTGTTAACTAAAAAAAAAAAAAAAAAAGTATAAAGTTTCATTTAAGTATCTTTTCCAAGCGTTAAGTGTTTTTTTTTTCAACGACCGTTTTTCCAAGTATTAAGTACTATTGTTAGGTTAATGTAGTGTTTCATGATGATCGCTCATCAAAGTTTATTATTTATGCCTTTCATTTATGTTATTTTACTCTGTTCATGGCCATATATTTGACTTTAAAATACACTTATCTTTCTATATATCTAATATACATAATATTTGTACCAAACACATTTTGCCTGCAGACTCGCTATACTCTACCCCCCCCCCTCTAATGTGCAAATATATGGCCCAAATTTATTTATAAAGTAACGAAGAAACTAACGATTTTACGCAGCGTAAACTTGAGTGAGTGACGCATAATACACAAATACCACAATTTCTTCCCCCTACGGAAATTATAAAAATAAAAAACTCAAAAATAAAATTCTCAAATTTGGAAAGCCTTATTTTCCACGGGGGGTAGGGGGGGTATTTTCCACGGGGGTTATTTTTCTGGGGGTGGGGTAAACGCCTAGAACCGTTTAGCTAATACCAAAGCATTTGCACCAGTCTACTTGGTCTAGGCAAGAATGATGCAATGTCAGTATTGATTATACTATAATTATTCGAAATTAATAACTTATTTGTATGCAGTACTCTAGGGACAGGGGGAGCATTTAAAGGGGATAGCAGGGAATCTTCTTGTGTCAAGGGTAGATGTTCTTGAAACCCCTGAAAGTGCATTTTTAGGACGAGATCCTCATAACCCATTCAACCCATTACTCACCAATAATTTAACCCATTGCCTCATTTACCCATTTACCTCCATACATTTGAGTGATTATTTCTGGCTCTAATCTTATTGCCAAAACATTTTCAATATAAAGAAAATTATATTCATATCAATTTTTTTCATTAGGAGAGGGGGGTGGGCTATCCCAAGATTCTTAAAGGTCAGAACCACGGAAAAATCGGAAAATCATGTTTAGAATTTTTTCTGAGTGTTTTTAGTGTAAGACAGCCTCTTTATTTCGATCTGTATTTCAGGGAGTGAGGAGGGAGGTGCACTTTTTACAGGAATGATTGCATAAAAAAAAGTCTTAGCCAAGTATAAAAGAGGCTTATATAAGCAGGTTCTTTTTGTGCCTCTGTTAGTAGTTGTTTCAGTAGATTGTAGTAGTTGATTTGTAGATTGAAAGTAGTTGTCCTCTACCTCAAAGGACAGTTTATTGATAATCCAAATTAGAAAAAAAAATCTCATAAGACCAAAAACTCTAGTCTACTCATTTGGTATAAAGTATTGAAGAACCTTTTGAAAACGTGTTTCGTGCTTATGAAATCAGTATAAATCGAAAATTACCTAAATAAACATTTCAAACATATGTTGTTGTTATTGCAGGGCAGTTTGAACTTCGTAATGTTGTTGAGATGGGGATTGACAGCTTCACTTATTTTTGTGATATTTCTTTTCGTTTCAAGAAATAACTCTCTGCTTTCACATCGTAGAAACCTTTTTTTTATTATTCAGTTTGAATAAATCGAAGTTTCAGCATTTGACAATTTAAAACAAACTCTTCTTAGTTGGATTGGTCTTTTTAAGTAGCTGTTAATACCATTTTTCAGAATCCGATTTTTATAATTGATAATAGATTGTAATTAATTCTACGTCTTCTTGATTTTCATCTCGAAAAAAAGTTGAAATTCCATTTCCAAAACTGATCTTTTTTTTTTAATTTTTTTCTTTTTTTTTGTAAATAACACAACCTGTGGAATAAACATGAAATCCATTTTACGAACCAAAAACGATGTAGATTTGTGTTTTAAGAAGATTGATTCAGAAAAGACCTTTTGACTTTATTGTAGCTTCTTCTACTAGATTTGACTTTTTTTTAATTTTTTATTTTAACGTTTCGTTTAAATTATGCTCCCCCTCCCCCCACCCCACCCAAAAAAAAATCGTACGTGGTTTTTCGTAATTTTGTGTCCTATGCTAAATAGTCTATAAAGCTTGCACTGTTTTTCTTTTTCAGTCGTTGTCTTTATCTTTACTCTGATTTTATGTCATCGCTAGGAATAAAAAGCGTATAAATTAATAAACAGAGTTAACTTTTTCAGATAATACAGAAATACGAAGTGAAATGGCTTGGGACCGAGCTTGGATGTATTTCAAAACTTATCAATAAACCTGATCAGCCCCTCCGTTTTAAGTTTACAAAAGTGTGAGGGGCGTGAAAACAGTCAATATTTGGATAAAATATACCTTTCTACATTGCTGAGAATGCACAAGAATTCTAACCAAGTTTGGTGAGAACTACCAGCAAGTTATTTGTTTATAGTGAATCCGTCCATAATTTAGGGTAAATTTTGTTTGATGAGTTTGTGTGTCTTATATTGATTCTGAACAATGTTGTGGGTTTCAGTTTATGATTTTCCATATCTCTCACTTTCCCTCTTGCTCTTTTGTCAGTTCAAATTGATAGCCTTGTCATTTTATGGGTTTTACCTTCGAATTTGAATTAGTCAGCTATAAACTCGTATAAACCTTTGTTATTACACCCTAGACCTTGTCTCCAACCCTGAGTATTGGTAGGGTGTCCATGTCTACAGATTTCAAAGGTCAAAAAGTTGACGTTTTGCACATTTTTTGGAAATACCTGAGTTCCTGTGGGTTTCGTGTTATATGTATTTATTATAAATACTATAGAAGACTAAATACTCTATAATTTTCTTTTAAATTTTTTCCTACGTTCAACTGTTTTTAACTGAAAGTAAGGTGCAGCATTAAAACTTAAAACGAATAGAAATTATTACGTATATGACGGGGATTACCCCCCTCTTCAACACCTCACTCATGACGCTACAGTTTTTTGGCACTTTAAAAAAGTTACTTATTATTCTAAATAAACGACCCTTGTGTTTCAAGAGTCGTTTTTGTCGAATTGGGACAAAATTTAAACTTTATCGTAAAGAGCGAGATTTTGAGGAGGGGGCAACCCCCTCCCTCCTCATATAGCCTACGCAATAAGGTCTTTTAATTTTAAATATTACTGTTGCTCTTTACTTTCAGTTGAAAAAACTTGTTTTTTTCTGATTGTTTTTTTTAATAACGCCAGGATACCTGGCTCCGCCTCCACGGAAACCCCCCCCCCCCATAGAAATATCCTCTGGAGAATTCAATCCTGGCGATAATTTACCCTGGACAATTACCCATAACATCTCCGTAAAATTGAATCGGTAAAGAGAAAGCAAAACATATAAAGAAATTTCGTATATGAATTCTGGTAAATTCACCCAGTCTAAAATATCTTCTGAAAATTTCACCCCCCCCCCCCCACCTGGGAACTATCCCTCTCCATTGGCAATTCTCCCAGCAGAAAATTCGTCCTCCCCTCCCCACCCGAAAAATGTATGCCCACTTCCAAATAACAAATAAAACAATGGGCGAATTTAATGACTTTTCTCCCAGGCTTGTGGAGGTTTATGTTATCCTCAAAGACATAACTATTGGGCGTTTTAGCTAATCTTAACAAAGCGTCAGTCTCAAAATTCTGTTAGGAAGATTTTTGGGAAAAAACTGGCGTGGGAGGGGGCCTAGTTCCCCTCCAATTTTTTGGTCACTTAAAAAGGGCACTAGAACTTTTCAATTCCGTTAGAACGAGCCCTCTTCCGATGTTCTAGGCGCCTAGGTCTGTACGATCACCCCTAGGGAAAAACACGAACTGTTTGATTACCCATCAAAATCCAAACAGAGATCATTGAAATATTGATCGTTTTTTCTCCGTTACCAAAATTATTGTATTCATAAAACTTTACAGTTTGACAAAATGTAATTTAAAAAATAGCAAATTTTTTTCAACTAAAGTAAGGAGCAAGTTTAAAACTTAAAACAAATATAAATTGCTCTGTATATAAGAAGGACTGTCCCTTTCTCGACACCTTGCTCATTAAAAACATTTTTAGTGCTTTGAAAATTCTTTTCCAATTGCGAATTTTCTTTAAAAACTTGGAAAAAGGCCAAACTTCACAGTAAAGAGTTAAGATCTAAGGTGGAGACAGTCCCCTTCATACAAAGAATAATCTGTTCAAATAGGTTTCAAATCTTTTCCTTGCTTTCAGTTGAAAAGCTCTTTTTTCTATTTAATTTCTGATTGTTTTCCAAATCATACCCAGGCCTAACCAAAATACATTTTGAGGTACCCTTTCCCTTAAATCCCTGGTCAATTGCTTTTAAAATGTGTAAATCAATAATTGTACTTTTATTAACACCGTTGTACGATTAAATTTACAATATCAGTTGTTGATAAAATTAAAATAAACTTAAAAAATTAGTAATGAATAGTAATTCTGGTGAGATTTTCTTTCTGATATTGCTACTGAAGAAATTTGGTTGAATAAAAAGGAGTATTATTTCTCGTATTGATGGAAATTCTGTGAGACTTTTGATCTTCTACATAACACAAGCCAACAAAACCTCTACAATAGGTTTTTCTTATCGATAAATACATTGCAAATATATTTTTTAAACACATTGAAGTACTTCGTATAAATAGAAAAAGAAAAATATTACCATTGAAAATTGCTAAAAACTAAGTTCCTAGCAGTATTTGCCACCCCAAGGAAAGTTCATGGTGGGGCTGACCATGACCTGCTTGCCTTTTCCACCTCTGTGCTGGTAGATATGGCCATGTAAAATATTTGTTGTATAGAGAACCATTCTAATTAATTCCAACTCCCCCTTCCTCTTTAAACGTTTACCTGCGTGCTGACACGCAATTACAGATCACCAAACGTAGCCTAATTTCATTACAAATAAAGCGAATCAACTTGGTTGAATCCAGTACTATCACCGTGTAGCATTACTTCTTTTGCAACTGGGAAGCCTAAAATATATTTATTGATACTTTTAAATCAATTAGCTTCTCAGGATCTTAAATTTATTGCAAATTCGTCGTCTTCGGGGTAAAGTCGTAGTTTGGTGCCCTAAACCGCCTAAACTGTCACCCAACCACCACTGCTATTTTGGCGTCTGTCCCCCCCCCCCCGGAAAATTTTCTGCCGGCGCCCTTGAAAGGATGTATCAGCTATATGTCAGAAACTGGTTAGAGTATCTAGTTGAATGTTTCAGGGCATATCGAGGGAGTCTTTGAACTAACTAAAAAGCATTATGTACTTACTACAACTTCGATTGCTGTTTCTACTGCTGCTACTACTTCTGATACTGATACTAAAACTACTAATGGTAGTACTACTACGAAAAAAGATGCCTACTACGAATCAAGAAACACCTTGTTTTTCCATGGTCGTCAAAAGGACAAATTTACAATATCTCAGCTAAGGCATAGCTATTAAACTGAAGCTTTCAAGAATCTTTAAGAGGGTAAGGGGTGTTAGACCAAATCAGAACTCCCTGGGATTTTGTAAAGAAAAGGCATATTTGTAAAAATTCAGGAACGGATAAAAATATTAAGTTGGAACTTTCAGAACATGTTGAGGGGGATCTTAAGCTAAAGGTACTATGTACATCAATGTGTTCAAAAGGGCATATCTGTAGTATCTGTAGTATCTTAAGAAACAACTAATGATGTTTAGTCAAAACTCTCAGGGTGAAAAAAACGTTTATTTTTTCACCAATGTACTTCGTATGGAACGGGTTTTCGTAGAAATATTGGACGGGTGGAGGGGGGGGGGTCATTCGATTGGAAATTAAAGACTAGTGCTCTTTATAAGAATCAAAATTAGCTGGAGGGCAAGTAGCCCCCCACGCCCCTTATTTTCCCAAAGCCTCCCAATGAAAATTTTGTAGATAGCCATTTCTTCAGCATAGTTGAAATGTTTCATAACTCTGCCACTGGGGATGACAAGACACCCCTCCCCACGGTCCTTGGGGCAAGGTCTGTAAGGTGTGCAATCGGCCTACTATTCACGTATAGTATTTGTTTTTGGGGAAGGGGGCACGTTTGATCCTTGGAGTCGAAGAAGGCTAAGGCCATTAAGGAAGGCTTTTAGAAAGTATTGAGGGGAGTGTTGAACTAGATCAAAACAATATGTGCATGCAGGTTGTCAAAAGGACGTATCCCAGTAACCTCATCGGATATTAAGTTGGAACTTTTAGGAATTATGAGAGGGATTTTCAATTGACCAAAAGACAACAATGCACTCTGTGATTACTCTGGCTTATAATGGCATAGGGGTTTTGAGTCCTACTCATGTTAATTTCTGCTCGTTTTGAGTTTGACTTTGTTATTTATTGTAATTTCTGTTCGTTTTGGGTTTCATGTATTTATCAATGCTGATTTGTGGTATTTTTACGCTCGGAGGATTATTTGGTCTCATTTTTGCCCATTTTTGGTTTAATGGAGTTCTTTACTTTTCTTTGAAAAGCCCGTTTCGTAGTAATATTTTTCTGAACTAATTGTTGCTTGTTTTATATTTACATAGTCTTATCAGGGAAAAAGTAATTAACTATTTAAATCTTTTTGTTTTTTTTTAAGACTTTATTGTTTGGCCTACTATTTGTATGCTGGAGAAAAATTTTCAGCAATTTTTAACAACATACACCCTTTTAAAAATTTAGACACAAATAATAGTGTTTAATTTAGTTTTGTACTTCCTCTAGTTGACCTGAAATAGAAAACTTGGTACCATTCGTAAAAAAGTCTATTTACTTTCTTTGATAGCTTTGATACACTTACGCCATTTTGATTTGGCTAAATCTTAAGAGCAGAAGTAGCCCCGAAAGTTTCAACATAATATCCTCAGTCGTTCTTGGGATACTGCTGAGATGCCTTATTGGGAATTAGCATTAACACAGTGCATATTGATTTAATCTTAAGGCAACATTTAGTTTTGAAACATAATTGGCAAATGGGAGGGTAGGCGTGGGAGGGGGACTAGTTTCCCTCCAATTAATTTCGACTATTAGCTCTTTTTTAACCGGTTCGATTTTCAGTCGAATGAGCCCTTTTCGAAGTTCCCAAGACAACTCCTTCGATACGAAGTGCCCTGTTCTAAATAAAAAAAGAAATAAATAATTATACATTGTACCCACATCGATGTTTACTATAAAAATGTCAAGCCTTCCAATAACTTTCGACTATTAAAAAGCGCACTATGCCTTTAAATTTCTAATCGAATAAGCCCTTTTTGAGTTTCTACGACAACCCTTTCTATAAACACCTTATATGCCCCAAGGGCATAAATTACAACCCCTGCACTGCGGGCTGTGAGGGGGTTGTCATCCTCAAAGACCTAATTTCCAGAAATTTCAACTACCTTGAACAAAATGGCTATCTTAAAATTTTGATTGGATTAGTTTGGGGAAATGGTGGACGTGATAGGAGGGGCAATTCCCCTCCAATCATTTCCGACTATTAAAAAGGGCAGTAACCCTTTCAATTTCCAATCGAATGAGCCCTTTTTGAAGTTTCTACGACAACGCTTTCTACAAAAACCTTATGAGTCCCAGGGCATAACTTACAACCCTCACATGACCTAAGGGCCATGTCAATTTCCAATTGATGATTCCTTTTTGAAGTTCCTACGACAACGCTATCTATAATAAAAAAAACCTTATATGCCCCAAGGGCATAATTTACAACCCTTGCCCTGAGGGCTCTGGGGGAGTGTCCTCCTCAGAAACATAATTATTAGCTAAAAATTAGCTACGCTGAACAAAAAAGCTGTCTAAAAATTTTTATTGGATGTTTTTTGGAGAATGTTTGATGTGGAAGGGGTACTTGTTCTCCTTCTATCACTTTCGACTATTAGAAAGGGCACAAGCGACTCCAATTTCAAATTGAATGAGCCCTTTTCGACGTTTCTACGACAACTCCTTTGATACAAAGTGCCCTGGTCTTAGACCAAGAGCCAAAAATAAAAAAATAAATAGTACATTGTGCCAACATCGTTCTTTACTTAGGCAGCGCAAGCGCTGCCTATGATCACAGATTCAAGCGGCTTAAATCTTTTGCTAGTACATGATATTATGAGGTTGTTTTATGAAGGAAGAAAACTTTATGGGAAAGGGCACTTTGTACTCCTCTAAATCCCAAATATCTTGCCGTTTCGCGACATAATGAGTCACTTGAAAGACGGAAGCGAATAATCCTATTCCAAGACAATTTGCAATGAAATGCGTTAGAAACTAGAGCGCAGGAATGAGATGACCGAGGTAATGACAAATTATGGCTAATGATGTGAGATAGATTTTAAAAGTGAATATTAAGAAAAAAGTGTTTCCACCTGGAAGTAAGGACCAACATTTCAACTTAAAACTAATGGAAATTGCTCCGTAAATGAGAGGGCCTGTCCTCTCCTTAATCTCTCACTCTTCACGCTAAAGTTTCTTAGTACTATGAAAAACCATTCTTATTCTAATTAAACGATCATTGTGTTTCAGGAGTCGTTCTTAAGGAATTGGGACAAAAAGTCAAACCTTAGCATTAAGAACTAGGTATTCAGAAGGAGGTAGCCCCCTCTTATATGGAATAATTTCTGATCGTTTCAATTTTTAATGTTGCTTCTTACTTTCAATTTAAAAAAGTGTTTGTTTTAATTTAATTTATGATTGTTTTTCAAATAATGGAGGAAAATCTGCCTCTCCCCTCCATGGAAAATCCCCCCCAGGACAAATTTCTCCATAAATAGTTCCTCCTGTGTAAAATTAACTTTGTGAAATCCCTCCAGGCAATCCTATCCTCGCTGAAAATTACTCTCGGGAAATTTTCTCGGACAATTCTGCCTGACAAATTCTCCCTAGCCTACTTTCATCATAAAAAAAGACTTGTTTTTTTATTTAATTACATTATTTAATTTTTGATTATTTTTTAAGTCATGTCAGAAATCCCCCTCCGTAGGGATGTTTCCCAGAAATCACCCCTTTCCCATCCCCGATGGAAAGGCTCTACTGTGGAAATTTTCCCCATAGAGAAATTCTGTCGCGGAGAATTCCCCCATACAATTAAGTCAAATAAAAAGAATTTTCTATAGAAATTCTAGCCAATTCCCCCCGTGTGAAATTTCCCCTGAATGAAATTTCTCGTGTTTCTGGGACTGAAAGTCTAACTCCGAAAACGGTCGTTCAACCATTTTGTTCAACGTAGTTGAAAGGTCTGGAAATTATGTATTTAAGGATGACAACCCTCCACCCATAGCTCTCAGGACAAGGGTCCTAGGTTATACCCTTGGGGCATATACGGTTTTTATTGAAAGTTTTGTCGTAGGCGCTTCAAAAAGGGCTTATTCGATAGTGCCTTTTTATTGGTCAAAAGTGATCAGGGGGCAAATGCTCCCCCCACGCCAATTATTTCCCCAAACACTTGCAATCAAATTTTGTTCAGTTGAGATATCCATTTTGTTCAGCGTATGAGAAAGGTCTGGAAATTATATTTTTAAGGATAAAAATTCCCCCAGACCTCAGGGCAAGGATTGTAAGTTATGCCCTAGGGACATATAAGGTTTTTATAGAAAATGTGGGCATATAAACTTCAGAGGGGACTCATTGGATCGGTAATCGGACGCTCTAGGGCTCTTTTTAAGAATCAAAGTGATCGTGGGGTAGCTACCCCTCCCCCCCCCCCCCCCACACACACACACGTCTTATTGTCCCGAAATGCATCTAATAGAAAATTTTGAGATAGCCATTCTATTCAAAACAGTCTAAATATCATATAACAAGGCTTTTGGCGTTGAAACAAACCCCAGAGATTAGGGGCAAGGGTTGTAAGTTATGGCCAGGGGGTATTTAATGTTTTTATGGAAGGGATCGTTGTTTAAATTTAGAAGAGGCTTAGTCTTTCTCCCTGAAAAACACTATGTCAATATAAAACGAACGAAATTAATTAAAAAAAACTTTTCCACAAAATAAGTTTTTCAAAAAAAGTAAAGAACTCCATTAAGCCAAAAATGAACAAAAAATAGAATCAAATAATCTACCAAGCATACAACTATCACAAATCAGTATCAATAAATAAATGAAACCCAAAACATTCAGAAATTAAAATAAGTTAAACTCAAAACAAGCAGAAATTAATCTGAGTAGGGTTCTAATCCCCATGCTTTCTAAAAGCCAGAATATGAAACCCAAAACAAACAGAAATTAAAATAAATAAGAGACTCAGACTCAAAAGGAGCAGAAATTAATATGAGTAGGGCTCTAAACCTCATGCTTTCTAAAAGCCAGAATATAATTTGTACTTTACTGAAAAAAATTCTTTAAAATGTTTTAACTTTTATAACTGTAAGAAATCAAAAATGATTTTAAGGAATACATATCAGCATATGTATATTAAACTAACAATGTACATTTTTTTTCAGCAAATTCATTTGAATTTTTTTAGTAAAGTACAAATTATATTTTGGCTTTTAGAAAGCATGGGGTTTAGAACCCTACTCATATCAATTTCTGCTCGTTTTGAGTTTGACTGTTATTTATTTTAATTTCTGTTTGTTTTGGGTTTCATTTGTTTATTGATATTGATTTGTGGTAGTTGTATTCTTGGTAGATTATTTGATTCTATTTTAGTAAATTTTTGGTATAATAGAGTTCTTTAATTTTTTTTGAAAAACTTATTTTGTGTAAAAGTTTTTTTAATCAATTCCCAAAAAAACATCTGCATACATCCCAATAACAAATACTACATAGAAACAATGGGTAAATTCTACATCTTACAACCCTTTCTCCAGAATCTGGGTGGGGGCTCACGTCATCGCCAGAGGCATACCTGTTTGATCTTTAAATTATGCTGAACAAAATTGTTATGTCAATATTTTGATCGGGTGACTTGGAGGAAAAAGGAGCGTGCGAAGGGGGTGCGTTGCCCTCCTTTTATTGGCCAGATAAAAAGGGCACCAACTATTTTAATGTCCGTTTGAATGAGAAATCTCCCAATATTATAGGACCATGGTTCGATACGATCACCCCCTGAAAAAAAAATATCCGGGATTATTCTTCTGGTAAAAAAATTTGAAATTCCATATTTTTTCAGATGGGAGCTTGAAACCTGTACAGTAAGGTTTTCTGAGACACTGAACCTGATTGTGCGGTTTCCATTGAAGTACCTTGACTTTTGGGGCTTGTTTTTCCTTTTTTTTTAATGATCTACATTTTATCATCGTAGCTTTTGATGGATAACATCAAGCTTAATAATTTTTACAAATTTGGAATCAAAATAAAAATTCAATTTTTTAATGTTGTCAAAAGCTTGTTTTTTAGAGTTTTGGCTACTATTTGGCCGAGTTGTTCCTTACTTACTGTTAGTTACTTTGAATTTTTTAGATAATCTTAGTAGATCTATAAAAGCAAAATAAGATCTTAAAAGAGAAAAATGTTTATGGCTGCGAGCTTCTTTATATAAATTAGAAAAGTATCCCGCAAGAAATCAAGAGGACTGTTGCCAATGTCAGAATAAGTTCTTTTAAAAATCCTGGAAAATTTCTAAAGGCCCGGAACCCTTCTGAATACGGTACTGCCTGCTTTGTATGTAACCTTGTATTCCTATTTCCTGGTTAGAACTCAATTTTGATAGATCTTTAGAAAGTAACTTAGCACGTTAGCTTACTTACTACTCCGAAATTATCCAATCACAGCAAAAACACAAGGCTAAATACAGACAGACCGATAGCGTGCCGCTAAAATTTGGCCCCACGCTGGCGCACCGCCAATAAATTGAGACGGAGTCGGGGTCAAATCTTTAGATTTTCCCACCCCTAAATTTGGAAAATACTATCTTTAGGAATATTCTAATTGAAACATGTTTTTTTTTACATTTTCACAAAAAAAAATAATGGCAAATTCGCTCCCCTAGATTTGGGAAAAAGATTTAGGGTCTAAATATTTTGTTATTTGACGCCCCTGACCAATTTTTTACTTTTTTACATTCTTATATTGAGTAGAATACGTTACGGAATAGCAATATGCAATTGCTCTTGTTCTCATATAGAACTAAGGACAATGTTTCACTATCCCCATCAAGTTTATTGAATATGCTTTGTTCTGCTGGGAAAAATCCCTCTAACAATTTTCTTTTGATGATCAATCGTATTCGTAACTCTCGTCGAGAAGAGCAAGAATTCAAGCGTTAGTTCAAAGACACAATCTCAAGCCGACCCTAGAGCTAATCAACCTAGAGTCAACAGTGTGCCGACATCAAAAGAGAAATGTTGAAAGAAATACTCAATTTTCTGGACAAAAACAAAGATCCAGGTAGGGAATTATCAGCTTATGCCCGTCTGCCTCCAACGGAAGTCCGACCATACAAAATTATAACCCATAGAACTATTGTTTAGCCTTAAACTGTCTACTCGAGATAAAAAAGACATGCAACTGGCAATTCTGGGAAAGAAGAAGAATATTATTTACCCAAGATAGTTTAAAATGCCCTCCATGGAATTGGTCATTTCCCATAATAAATACTGAATTTTCAAAATGGAATAAAGATTTAACCCCCATTGCTTTTGTTCAGAAAAAATTTGCAGAACTTAATACAATTACCTATAAAAATCACTTCCAAATATTTGTTGATGGGTCAAAAATGAATGAGAAGGTTGCAAGTGGTGTTTTCCTTCCTCACCTGAAAATTGCAATGGGCGAGAGATTATTTAATAATTTATCTATAATGTCTGCTGAGTTAATTGGCATAATCATGGCATTAGAAAACCTTAAGCAAAACCAATCTTTGATTGAAAATTCGAATAATATTATCATCTATTCCGACTCTTTATCAAGCCTTGAGTTGCTGGCCCCAGCTCCTCAATATAAGTTGGACATTGACAATTATCATTTTCATAGTATTATTGATAATCTTGCTTCAAGTGGCATAAAAAATTACTTTCAGTACATTCCTAGCCACTCTGGCATAAGTGGTAATCATCAGTTTGATGCAATAGCAAAAAATGCTATAAATATTGAACAGCTAAGTGGGAGACCAATCCCAATTAGAGACATTTACCGATGGAGGCTATCAGATATTAATTTTAATAAGATTAATCCTATCCTTTCCCCCTTTCCCAATAAGTATCTAAAATTTATCATAGAATTCGTTCTGGAACAAATGGACTAAATTTCCTTGCATTCTCATATAAGCTTTCTAATTCAAGTGGTTCAATTCCCCTGTCCCCTCTTTGCAGGCATTGTAATATGAATATTGAAACAATTGACCATTGCCTATTTGAATGTAATATACTGACGTCTGCACAACATACCTTGCTTTCTAAACTGTTAAAATACTTCAAACACAACAAAATCCCACTATCAGCCAAGAGCCTAGCCAACTATACCTGCACACAGAGTATAGAATTCGACATCTATCATCTTATATTTGAACTCCTAGAGTCGAAAGATCTGCTGAAAGATATCTGAATATATCTAATAAATATGAGGCAATCCAGCCAGTAGCTCTGTAGCCCACAGAGTGAAGCAAAAGGAAAAGGGCTAAATAGTGTTACTGAAAAGCCCGCCTGCTGTTAAATAGGAGAAGAAGAAGAAGTGTTACTGAAAAGCCCGCCTGCTGTTAAATAGAAGAAGAAGAAATGTAAAAAGAAGGCCAACCAAGAAAGCTTAAGATTTTGAGGCAAGAAATGATTCAACGGTAGAATTGAATATCTTCTTTCTTCAAGTTTGCAAATATTGGTATAGGTCTAGATTAGAGGCTATTGAGAAGCAAACAAGTTATGAAAATAATTCCTACTTCATAATAGGCTATACAGAACAGCCTAATTGTAGCTAGGCCTAAATATATTTTGCATGCAGCTCTGCTATGCTTTACCCACAACCCCCTAATGTGAAAATAGGTAAAATTCTACTTTAGCTACTTTTGGCTATCTTGGAATGGGTTTAGGTTAGGAAAATGAAACTTTCAGGTATGGGTCTACAGGCCAAAGAATGTCCTGGGAAGGTATTTTGGAGTACCCACCTCCACTCCTTCTCCCTCTAGAGGGTCCTGAAATTTGCCTACATGACAGGTCTATACCCATTGAAATTTTACAAAACAACATTTTACCTTAATTTTTAGTTATCAGTTTTTTTTTCTCTGGCTTTTGCTCTGAAAATGCAATTTCAGTTATTTGAGCAGAATTTTAAGCCATATCAATGTTTTATTTCCAGAATTTAGGAAATGTATTTGCATAGGCCTATCTTTGAAACCTTATAAATTGGGATTGAGCAAAGTTGTGAAGCTGAAAACAATTTGGTAAAAATTCTACTTTAGCTATTCTACTTTAGCTACTTTTAGCTACTTTAACTATAACTACTTTAGCTACTTTAACTACTTTATTCTACTTTAGCTACTTTTGGCTATCTTGGAATGGGTTTAGGCTAGGAAAATGAAACTTTCAGGTATGGGTCTACAGGCCAAAGAATGTCCTGGGAAGGTATTTCGAAGTACCTACCTCCACTCCTTCTCCCTCTAGAGGGTCCGGAAATTTGCCTACATGACAGGTCTATACCCATTGAAATTTTAAAAAACAACATTTTACCTTAATTTTTAGTTATCAGTTTTTTTTTCTCTGGCTTTTGCTCTGAAAATGCAATTTCAGTTATTTGAGCAGAATTTTAAGCCATATCAATGTTTTATTTCCAGAATTTAGGAAATGTATTTGCATATCTTTGAAACCTTATAAATTGGGATTGAGCAAAGTTGTGAAGCTGAAAACAATTTTGGGTAAAATTCTACTTTAGCTACTTTTGGCTATCTTGGGAAGGGGTTAGGTTAGGAAAATGAAACTTTCAGGTATGGGTCTACAGGCCAAAGAATGTCCTGGGAAGGTATTTTGGAGTACCCACCTCCACTCCTTCTCCCTCTAGAGGGTCCGGAAATTTGCCTACATGACAGGTCTATACCCATTGAAATTTTACAAAACAACATTTTACCTTAATTTTTAGTTATCAGTTTTTTTTCTCTGGCTTTTGCTCTGAAAATGCAATTTCAGTTATTTGAGCAGAATTTTAAGCCATATCAATGTTTTATTTCCAGAATTTAGGAAATGTATTTGCATATCTTTGAAACCATATAAATTGGGATTGAGCAAAGTTGTGAAGCTGGAAACAATTTTGTTATAGCCTACTTCTTTTAAGCAGATGATCTATTTTGCAAGATTTCACTTCTATAACTCACAGATTTTTAAAGGTCATCAAAGGTCAGGGCCCTCTACAGGGAGAAGGAGTGGAAGTAGGTACTTCAAAATACCTTCCAGGGACATACTTTAGCCTGTAGACCCATCCCTGAAAGTTTCATTTTCCTAACCTAACCCCTTTCTGAGATAGTCAGAAGTAGCTAAAGTAGAATTTTACCTGCAAATATAAAACCAAAATTAGATATTACTTATGTTTTCTTCCCAGAGTTGTTTCTAAGGTTGGTGGTGCCCCAAAGAAAAATTGATTACTGTGCCCCCTAGGCCTACTGACTAAAAAATAAGCTAAAGAGTCAAACCAAAATGAAAAATTGATCAAAATGAGTAACTAAATAACTTCTTAGACCATACTGCTTTTCTAGCCTATTTACAGAAAAAAATAAGCAAGAAAAAACCAGTTTTAATTTTAATAAAGCAGTCAAACAAAAGTAAACAAAAACAAATAAACAATTTAATTAAAAAATATTCTGAATATTTCAGCCCCATGTCTGGGAGCTTTCCCAATGAGAAAAAAAAAACAAATTTTTGTTTTTTTAAAATAACACAAAAAATGTGACAACTAAACACATGAAGAAGAAAATAAATAAGTAAGAAACAAACTCACATATTAAACAAAACTTTCAGCACGGGTGTTTCAACACAAGAAACAAAAGTGAATGTCTGTAGTGAAACCATGTGTCACTATCCTCTTACAATCAGTATATAAATCATAATCTATCAAAAGTGAAGACTATTTTTACTTAAACAAGCAAAAAAGGTCACCTAACCCCAGGTCCATAACCCCTAATTGAATCTCACTGGTTAATCAACAAATTCATGAATCATAAATTGAATAGATTTTTTTTTGGTTACTAGTTTAGCTGCAATCTATTGAATTTTCTCAGCTTTTACCTCATTCTGACCCTTGTTCACAAGGTTATCATTTGTTTCAGGACAATTATCAAAATCACTAGCCTACTGGTTGAATATTTTGCCTGCTTTTTAATGAAACTATTATAAATTAAATTTATCCTAAAATCTCCTTCATCCCTATTGATACTAATACCCCCATAAATAATCTTTTTTATTTCTATAATTTCTCTGAAACTTTATAAAAGTCCTACAGATGTATCTGCAATTTTTGCATGATCAAATACATACTGTGATGAGAAAAATTATAAATGTGTTCTGCTACAGCTGACTCAAACATTTCTGGTTTTTATTATGTTTTAGCAAGCAATCTATGGCATTTTTATGTTGGTGTAGCCTATTTTCCAAATTCTGCTGTGTTCTTCCCACAAAAATTTACCACAAAAGTAGAATTTTGTATACTCCCTCTTGTATGTTTCTTGGTACCTTGTCTTTTCCAGGTTTTAGCAAAGAGCTTATAGTTTGTCCTGATTTAAATGCTGTTTTTATATTATGTTTTTTAAATTTTCTTCTTAATTTTTGTGACAACATTGGGATATAAGGCAAAGTAATGTACCATAATTTGTTTCTTGAGTTGAACCATCTTCTTCTAATATTACAGGTTCATTAACTTTTTTTTCCTTTTTTCAATTATTTGAGAAATCACTGATTAGGCTATAAGAGAAGAGTTACACATGGTTTCAATATGGTTATTCACTTTTGTTTCTTGTGTTAAAATGCCAGTTCTGGAAGTTTTGTTTAATATGTGAGTTTGTTTCTTACTTATTTATTTATATGTTTTCTTCTTTTTCTTCTTTGTGTGTTTAGTTATCATATTTTCAATGTGTGTTATCTTTTAAAAAACATATTTTTTTCCTGTTGAAAAAGGCTCCCTGATGTGGGGCTGAAATATTTGGAATATTTTTTAATTAAAATGTTCATTTGTTTTATTTATTTTTGTTTCCCTGCTTTATTAAAATTAAAACCCATTTCTTCTTGCTTAATTTTTCATAAAGGAGTAACTCCCTAGCCAAAACACATAGAACAGTTGACCTGGTTGCCCCCTCTGTCAAACAGCTCTGATTCCTCCAATGCCTCTGTTGTTTCAATCTGTGTACCTATAAATTGAATCAATTGTGACAAAACAAGAGTGACAGGTGACAGAAGGCATTAGAAATATCCTATATAATTTTGGCTATATATTTGCACATCAGGGGTTGGAGTTAAAGTAGGAGAGAGTCAGGTAGTATAACACACTTTTATTGGTTTGATTTTTTATTTTTGTAAAATATGCATTGTTACCAAAACTTTTTAAATATATACTGTTCACTGTTTGTCAGTAGTAGGCTTAATTATAGCCATAGACTATTCAAGTGTGTTATACTACCCCCAGTGAAGGGTAGTATGACACATACTAAGTTCATTATGACACATCTTTTTTGTATTTTGTTATTATTTTCATTCAAACATTTTTATTAAAACAAAGCATAAAACTTGAACTATCCTAAATTGTAGATCCTCAGATTAACTTACAGGATCCTCAGTATCATTAGGGACATATCCCTGTTTCAGCACTCTCTAGATGACTGTTAGTTTGTTCATCAAAGTTGTGTTCCTCTGAGTCAATGGCTATTATTTTGCAATTTAAACCAAGGGTAAGGGTCTCCCTTATGCTACTCTATGAGTCATGTGTGTAAAATTGTTCTCTCCAAAATCAATCCAAGCCATTTTAGAAATTATTTAAGGTTTCAGATTCCACAACTATTTTTGCAAGTGAGTTCCAGTAAGCCACTGCTTGGAAACTCCAAAAATTGGCACATTTCATTGGCACATTTCAGGGTGGGTATGTTCAGTTTGAATTGTCATTCTTCATAGCTTAAGCCTTTCAAACCAGGAAGAAGTTTGGTGGCATGTCTTTGGACCTTGTCCAGGGCAGCTAAGTCTGTTTTATAGTGGGTTCCCCAAATCACATTCCCATACCCTATTGTAGGTCTGACAATCTCCTTGTAGAGTTTTACAAAAGTATTGCTTTCCAAGTGCTTGAAACTTTGTTTGATAAGCCCAATGAGCTGTGATGCTTTGGAAATAGTTTTCTGGGTGTGCCCATGAAATTTAAGTTGTGGATCAACAATAATGCCAAGATCTCTTCCAGAGTTAACAAGTGTCAGTGGTATTCTGCAGCCTGGTTTGTCATTTATTATTAGTTGGGGCAGAGAAGCACTAATTTTCTTCCCTATCCACAGGACCTTGGTTTTTAATGCATTGAAGTTGAAACCTAGGCTTTAGAGGTTTTCAGTTAAGGTGTCAATGTCTTTTTGTTGTGTTGTTCTATCTTGAGATGATATGAACTTCCTATAGAGTTTTGTGTCATCTGCATAGATCTTGATAGTGCTGATGATATTTTTGTTGATTTTGTTGATAAAGAGTAAGAAGAGGAGAGGACCAATCTCACTACCTTGTTTCATCCTACTGGTCACTTGCTGGATTTGAGATGCTGTCACCCACTCTAACTATTTGGGTTTGATTTCTGAGGAATGATTCTATTCAGGATAGTATTTGTCTTGGCAAAATTGTACTGTTGGAGTTCATCCATTAGCTTTGCATGTTATATGCTTTCAAAAGCTTCTTTGACATCAAATAGTACTGCCAGGATGCTGTGACCCTCTTCCAGGGCTTGTTTCCAATTGCTGAACGTTTCTAATAATTGTGTTGTACAGGTTTTGTTTGGTTGGAACCCATATTGGTCAGGATTTATCATATTGCTCTGTAATACATGGTTCAATATCCTGTCTCTTATGCATCCTTCCCAAAGTGTATGACTAGTGATGTCAGGCACACAGGTTGGTATTTTTCTGCTTTTGATTGTTCACCTTTCTTGTGGATAGGGACAACAACTGCTTCTTTGTCTATAGAGCTTTGAATGATTTTTAGTAAAGGTCCCACAATATATTCTACACTCTCTTTGAACCATAGTACCTGAATTCTGCCTGGGCCTTTGGATTTTTCTGATTGAAGTTTCTGGAGTTGTAGTTTAATTTCTTCCTTTGTGGTAAGGACTTTCAAGTCATTTATTTTATGGGATGGTTTGGGGTCTGCTTGCTTTGGTTTAAAAACAGAGCTAAACAAATCTTTGAAAGTATTGGCCCTTTCAGATTGAGAACTTGCAGACGACTCATCTTTGTTTATGAGGGTAGGGATTTCTCTTCTTGTAGTCAGCTTTGCATTTATGTGTTTTCAGAATTTCTTACAGGCTGATTTTGTAACACCAGCAATTTTCCTCTCTTGTTCTTTTTCGAGGCGAATGGAGTTCGTCCGGAATGATGCAGACCTTGTCTGCTGACCACGTGCCTCTGGATATGGGGTCATCCCCTTACTAAACACTCCGATCAGGGTGGCTGCAACCTCATGTGGTGGGTGGAGCCCACCCCGGGAATATCAGTATCTAGGTTAAACCTAGCTCTAATCAGATTCCAGGCCTAGGGTCGGTTGGGCTAGCGACCCTCCACCTGAAAATCAAGTGCTACGCAAAGTGACTGCATAGCCTCGGATCCGCACCTCCTTTTAAGATCTCGACCTACGCGCGTCAACAGACATGCTGACGACGTCAGAAAGACTGACAGACTGAACCTTCTAGACCAAAGGGGGCTTCAAATAGCAACCTGGAATGTTTTGACCCTGAATGCACCTGCATCAAAGAACCTACTTTCTCAAGAACTTCGTAAGAATAAAGTGGCGATTGCAGGTCTCACAGAAACCCGTCTTACTGGAAGTGGAGAAGAGCGAATAGGCGATAATCACTCGTTAGTCAGGTCTGGAGGGAGCATGAGAAGAAATGGTGTTGGTCTCGCGCTAAACGGCCTTGCAAGAAAGGCTTTACTCTTGCACGAAGCTGTATCGGACAGAATAATGAAGGCCCGCTTTGGGCACAAGCATGGCAAGATGACAATTTTTGTATGCTATGCCCCGACCAACGATTTCGACGACGTAACCAAGGAAGAGTTCTAATCTGCTCTGTCCATATATCTGTCAACAGTTTCTCCCTACGATGTCACTGTTCTTCTCGGTGACTACAATGCTACAGTGAGAGATGATATGGGTGTTTGGCGTGGCACAATTGGACCTGTATCCCCCAACCCACTGAACGATAACGGCCTTCGCCTACTCAAACTGTGCTGATCCCATGAACTTGTGATCGCAAACACCTACTTTCAACGTAAGACTATCCACCAGTGAACGTGAGTTAGTAACGACGGCCGCACAAGGAAGATGATTGACTACGTCATCATTTCTAAACGCTGTAGATCATCGCTGAAGAACTGCAGAACTAATAGATCACCAGAGCTTAGAAATGCAGATCAAAGGCTTGTGTATGCTGATGTCCAGCTTCGCCTCCATGCACAGCGATCGGAAAGAAAACTAGTAGCAGTGGATATTGGGAAACTAAAGGAGCCATGTACTCGCCAGAAGTATAGTGTTGAGATATCAAATCGCTTTGAGCTCCTGGGCACACTCAACAACAGCGAAGACGCCTGGAAGTATTTTAAATCACAGACCAGCGAAGCAGCACAGCTGGTGCTTGGCAAGCGGAGTTTCCCGAAGAAATCGTGGCTAACTGACGAAACACTGCAGGTCATAGAGCAAAGGCCGAGGGTTCTTGGGGACATGGCCACCTATCAAAGGCTCAATGGAGTGCGGAACAGACTTAGTCACTGAGACCGAACTCAGTTTGTTGCAAGGAAAGCCGATGAAATCGAACTAGCAGTAAAACAGAAAGACATGTGTAGCCTGTTTAAGCACCTCCGTGATCTCACAGAAAATAAAACACCAGCATTGGGACCCGTCCTATCCAGGTATGGAACACTTCTCTCTGATGAGGGTTCCTGTCTCGAGCGGTGGAAGGACAACTTCTGCTCACTCCTGAACAACACTAACCCGTCTATGCCTCCTACTGAGAGTCCCAGCCAACCTGGCAGTCCAAGATCCGAAACAGATGCTCCTCCAGACGAGCCTTCCAGCCCCTCAGAAATTGGAAATGCAGTAAAAAGGCTCAAGAACAATACAGCTGCCGGTATCTGTGGCCTGAGTTCAGAGCTGCTAAAATATGCAGGTCCTTTTATGCTCCTGTTTCTCCAAACCCTGTTCTCTAAAATCTAGAAAACCTAGATAATTCCCGACGTTTGGCGGAAGGGTGTAATTATCTCTGTATGGAAGAGGAAAGGTTCTAGAAGCGGCGGATCGAACTACCGTGGACTAACCCTACTGTCTGTCCCAGGAAAACTTTTCTCAATGTTCCTGCTAGATCGATGTCGAAATATCATTCGTAAAATCCGGCGACCGGAGCAAGCTGGTTTCATGTCGGACCGTTCAACCATCGAGCAGATTTTTACGATCCGACAAATCATAGAAAAAGCCACGGAGTTCCGACAAAGAGCTTTTTTTACCTTCGTCGACTTCCGTGCTGCGTTCGACTCAGTGGACCGAGAAGCTCTTTGGCGGATTCTAGAATCGACAGGCCTCCCTGAGAAATACTGCAGACTCTTCAAGGCTCTACACCATGGGATGGAGAGCTGTGTTCAAGTGAACGGCCGCCGCAGCCCGTTCTTCCAAATCCCGACAGAAGTGCGCCAAGGATGTGCAGTTGCCCCAGAGCTCTTCAATGTCATCATAGACTACGTTATGACTAGGACTACTTCACGTCTCAGCTTTGGACTCAAGTTTGGAGATCGTGTCATTACTGATGCTGATTTTGCCGATGACTTGGCCATTCTGGCGGACTCCATGGAGCAGTTGCTGGAAGCGCTTCGAATCCTACGAGAACAGGCTGGAAAAGTAGGACTGCAGATAAACTGGACTAAAACGAAAATTATGGCTATAGACCCATCATCCCCTGCTGCCAATCCCTCAGTTAGCCTGGATAGCACCACTAGCATCGAAGTTGTCCTAAGGTTCACCTACCTGGGCTCCATAATTTCTTCAGATGGCTCGCTTCTTTCTGAACTACAAGCGAGAATATCCAAAGCGTCTTCTGCCATGGGCAGACTGAACCGTCACCTCTGGCGAAAACCAAACCTCAGTCACACAACAAAGCTGTGGATTTTCAACGCCCTCGTCAGCTCTGTGATGCTCTATGGAGCTGAGACGTGGCAAGCTTCAGCCGCAACCCTCAAGACAATTCATGTCTTTCAGTCGAAGAGCCTGAGGAGGATCGAAGGTCTACGATGGTTCGACTTTGTCAGCAATGAGAAGCTGCTGCAGCTCACCAAGCAGTCTCGGTTTTGGACCCAAGCAGCCGAGTGAACACTACGATGGTTCGGACACCTACTTTGAGTGCCTCCACACAGACCTGCGAAAACAATCCATGACTTTGACACTGTCAAAGCCGGTTGGGAGTGACCTCGCGGCCGACCGAAGAAACGATGGTCTGACAGCCTGTCCGAGTTCCTGACGATGGCAAATATCAGGTTGAGCGATGTGCAAACGCTTGCCATGGACCAAAGTGGATGGAGGAGGCAGACGCCACTCTCTACACCGAGCAGCGCCCAGCAGGAGACATAAGTCAAGTAAGTAAGTCAAGTTCTTTTTCAATTTGTCTAGTTGCTTCTCTCACCTTGTTCCGTGATTGATTTATAATCAGCCAAGTATCAATAGGATTGATATGAAATAAAAGCTCCTCTGCTAAGCTGCTGGTTCTACCACCAATGGTTGGGTCTGGCAGAACTTGTTCAATATCTTTTCTTTAATTCATAATGTAGACTGCCAATGTTTACAAATCTGCCAGAATTGTTCTTCAAGAGCTTGACTTCTAGATCTCCTTCACAATCACTGGCACTGTCTTCACATTCATTTTGCTAGTGCAGGTGAACGTGTCTGGCAATAAAATATGTGACTGATTTTCTAAATGTAACAACTCTCTTTGATCTCCATATAAGGTCTCAATCTCTTTTTCAAGTTGAGTTTTCACTGGTATTATAGTCGTACTTTTAAGAGTATTGCCTCTTATAAACAGCCATAAGGCTTCAATGTATCATTATTATTTATTTTTCCCCAAAGCCACTTGATATGGAAGGGGTGGTTGTATAAACTTTGGAATAATTAAAGAAATCTATCCCACAAAACAAGTTTTTCAAAGAAAAGTAAAGAGATTAAGCCAAAAATGAACAGAAATAAATTCAAATAATCCCAAGCATAAAACTACCTGACATAACCATCAATAAATAAATGAAACCCAAACCAAACAGAAACAAAATAAATAACCAAGTCAAACTCAAAAGAAGCAAAAATTAACATGAGTAGAGCTGACAACCCCCATGCCTTCTCAAGACCAGAATATAATTTACACTTCACTGAAAAAAATTGATAATCTTTATTTATTAACGTAAAAAAAAGTGAAAACGTTTAATATGTATATTGTTTTCAGTAAAATACAAATTATGTTCTGCATAGGGGTTTTCAGCCCTATTCATGTTAACTTTTGCTTGTTTTGAGTTTGACTTGATTATCTATTGCAATTTCTATTTGTTTTTGGTTAATTTATTTATTGATGGTGGTTTGTGGTAGTTTTATTCTTGGAAAACTATTTGAATTTATTTCTGCTCATTTTTGGCTTAATGGAGCCCTTTAGTTTTCTTTGAGAAATTTCTTTAGAAATAGTTTTTTAAATTAATTTCCGTTTGTTTCTATTGACATTTTCTTTTTCATGAAAAAATACTTTCTATCTTTTTCTTCTATAAGAATCCATAGTTTGGCTTGCTATTTGTATGTTGGAGAAACTTTTTAATCTGGACATAAATAACATTGTTTAATTTGATTTTATACCTCCTCAAATTGACCAGAAAAATAAAACTTAATATAATTCCCAAAACGTTCTATGTATGCTTTTTGAAAGCCTGGATATGCTTACACTCTTTTCATTTATTTAAATTTGTAAGTGCAGAAATAGTAATAGTGGTAGCCCCAAAAGTTTCAACTTAATACTTCCCAGTTGTTATATTGCTGAGGTATCTTATTTTAACCATACACACAGTGCCTTTTGATTTAGTTTTAAAGCAATATATAGTTTTAAAATATAATAGGTTAATTGAATAGTTGCAGGTAACTGACATACCCATTATCCCTAGAGACACAGTTGCTGCACCATTCTACTATTCTCAACAAAATGGCTGTCTCAAAATTTTGACTGGACGCGTTTGGAAAATTAATGGGCTTGGGATTTTAAAAGAGGCACTAGAACTTTTAATTTTGAATTGAATTAGCTCCTGTAAAAATTTAATGATATTTTTAGCTATTTTAGAGCAGGGCCTATTGCTTGTATGCCCTTTTGAAAACTAGTATTTTTGTTTAATTGAAAATGCCCTTTAATTTTCCCTAGAAGTTTCCCCTCAATACACTTACCATCATGAGTTACAGAAGCTGCAGTAGTAGTATAAATAGTGTACACATAGCACCTTCTGGCTGGTTTTGCCAGAACTCACTCTTAAAGGTCTAACTCAATAGTGTAAGCCATTCTTGAGACACAGTATTGCTTTGTCACCTTTTAAAAATTCACATGCTCATAATTTGTTTTAATTTAGTTTCAATATCCCCTTCAACACATGCTGAAAGTTGCAACTTATTACCACCACCCATTCCTGAAGCATTTCTGATCAACCTGTGTGGGCATAGTGTGTTTTTATTTAGTTACATACAGCTTCAATAGATTCTAAGTTTTTTGCCTTAATACCCTTGGTTTTAATAGTAGCAGTAGAATTAATGGTAATAGCCTTAGCTTTAGTGGCAGTAATGGTAGTATAAGTAGTATGAGTACCATAGCAGTAGGCTATTATGAGTAGAAACAATAGCATTAGGATGCAAATATTTCCTTTTGGTTAGTTCAGCATCTCCCACAAAAACCCTTTTAGTTTTAACTTCACACTCCAAACCATTCCTAAGATATTGCTCTTTCATCCTTTTGAGAAAATGCATATGTATGGTGTGGTTGTGATTCAGTTCAGCATCCCCCCTCAAAATTCCTTGGAAATTTCATCTTCATACCATTAGGCATAGGTCTAATAGTAGTCACAGCAGCAGTATTGGTATTACTGCTAGTAGTATTAATTGTAATAACAGTAGTCCTAGTAGCAGCAGTATTATTAATGTATTGCCTTTTGGTCAGTTGAACATCCCTCTTGTAGAGTCCTGGAAGTTTCAACTTAATACAATTAGGCATTGCTATGACATTGCTGATATGTCCTTTTGATAACCTGTATGTTCATATACCTCTTGAAATTTTCATCTCAATGCTCTTAGCCTTACAAGTAGTTGTGATAGTAGTATTAGTAGTTGCAATAGAAGTAGTAGTAAATGTAGCAGTGATAGTAGTATTAATAGTAGCATGCATATATTGCCTTTTAGTCAAATGATCTTCCCCTGATTCATTGCATATGCATGGCATCTTTTGATTTAGTTGACCTTCGATTTAGAATTTTGGATTTAGAATGACCTTCATCTTTTTGGATAGTAAATTTTTGATTTAGAGTGACCTTTATCTTTTTGGAAAGTAAAGTTAAAATACATACCTTTATCAATAACATATACAATATGTAAACAATGAACAAATTGCACTGAGGACTGTGGGGTGGTTGACATCCCCAAAGTTATAATTACTGGGTCTTTCAATAATGCTGAACAAAATAGCTCTCTTAAAATTTTGATTGGATGTGTTTTGGGGAATGATAGGCTTGGGGGGGAGGAATGGTTGCCCTACGTTCACTTTTGACTCTAAAAAAGGGCACTAGAACTTCTGACTTCAAATCAAATAAGCCTCCTTCCAGTCTGTAGTTTATTTGACCACCCATTCTACAAAAGCCTTATATGCCCTGGGACATAACTTACAACCCTTGCTCCTGGGCTATGGGGGTTTTGTCCACCCTGAAGACATTGTTATATTCTCTTTGGACTATTGTGAGCAACATTACTATATCATGATTTTGATTGGATGCAATTGGGTAGAAGAGGATGTCAGGGAGAGGGGGTTAGTTGCCCTCCATCACTTTTGAATCTTAAAAGGGAACTAGAAGTACACATTCCAAATCAAATTAGGCTCCTCTAATGTTCACACAACCACATTTTCTATAAAAAAACTTTATATGCCCCTGGGGCATAACTAACAACTCTTCTCTCTAGACTGTAGGGGGTTGTATCAACCCCAAAGGCCTTGTTATGTGATCTTTGGACTATTTTTTGAACAAATGGCTATTTCAAAATCTTGGTCAGATGCGTTTTGGGAAAATACAACTGGTAGGGGGGAGGTAGTTGCCCTTGGATCACTTTGGCTCTTGAAAAGAGTGCTAGATTGTCTGATTACCAGTCCAATGAGCCCCCTCTGAAGTTTATAAAACCATTCTTTCTATAAAAACTTTATAAGACCCCAGGACATAGCTTACAGCCCTTGCCCTGAAGGGGCTTTGGGGGGGAGGGGTTGTCATCCTCAAAGACATAATTTCTGGACCTTTCAGCTATGTTGAACAAAATGGCTATCTCACAATTTTTGATTGGATGTGTTTGGGGATATGATGGGGGCTGGTTGTCCTCCCAATCACTTTTGGCTATTAAAAAGAGTCTTAGCCATTTCAATTTCCAATTGAAAATCTAAAAGGGTTTCTACAAAATCTTCCTCTATGTGAAGTGTCCTGATCTAAAAAAAAAAAAAACAATAAATAGATAATATGTTGTGCCCACATTGCTCTTAGGTAGTGCTATTGTGCTGCCTATAGAAAGGGGCATGTTTGAGCTTGGGCCTCCAAAAAGGCTTAGGGTATTAAGGTGAAACTTTGAGGAAATGTTGAGAGGGATTAAGAACACAATCAAAACGCATTATTTGGCTGTTCTTTGTCACAAGGGCGTATCAACAATGTTAAAGGATAGTCTGAGAGCATCAAGTGGAAATTCTCAGGGTATGTTGAAGATTAAGCAGAGGGCAACCAGCCCCCCGACCATATTTAGGTGCTCCTTCTCTTAGCACTGGTCAAAAATTTTGAGAAGGTCTTCTTGTTCAAAATAACCAAAAGGTCTAATAGCTATGCCTTCAATGATTCCATGCCCCCCACAGCCCCAGGGCAAGGATCATAAATGATGCAATCTGCCCATTGAAAAGTATGCCCATTGAATCTGCCCAATAAGACATGCAGGATTTATTATTTGGAAAAGAGATAATTTTTGATTCTTGGTGTGTCAAAAAAGGCTGAGGATATAAAGGTAAAGTTTGGGTAATGTTGAGGGGTGTGTTGAACTGAATTAAAAGACACTATGTGCATGCAATCTATCAAAAAAGACTCCAATATCTTAAGAATGGCTTATGATACTAAGTTGAAATTATCCACACATGTTGAGGGGGATGTTAAAGAGAGATTGGAGGACAACTAGCCCTCCCCCATGTCCTTTTTTAGCTGCCCTCCCCATAGAGATATCCAGTCAAAATTTTGAAATAACCATCTTGTTCAGGGGCGTAGCTCCAGCATTTTTATTGAGGGGGCAAAAAAGTTCCACATCCAGAGAGTCAAGGGACATGGGCTATATAAAAGCTTTTTTCCAAATTTTTGGGGGGCAACTGACCCCCCCCCTTGCCACCCCCAAACGATGCCACTGATCTTGTTCAAAACAGCTGCTAGGTACTTCTTCCCTAGAACTATAGGACTTGCTCCAGGCTATCTGTAGCAGCTGCTCCTATGGGATTGAAAATCAGTAATGTGAAGACAAAAGTGCTGACCAACTGAGTCACTGCCAGATTGACCTAGTCAACAAGTTTAAACAACAAGACTCAATCATAGACATTAATGGTGGATACAGTGATAAAATCAGTGTCACTGTATCAATAGCCTCCTCTGTCTTTTCACAACTGTATGAACTGCTGTGGAAAAGGCGAGAGATTTGCATTAAGTCTAAAAGATGAGTGTATGAATATCTTGTTTGCTCGGTCTTCTTATGCAGATGTGAAATGTGGCCAATAAAAGTACTCCAAAAGTCAGGCTCCGAATTTTGTTTGACAACAGATGTATAAGACACATTATCATATTGAACCTACATGACTGAGTCCAGAATGAACTAATAAGACAACATTTCAAACAGAAGTTTGACCTGGATTGGCTGGTGCTGTCTTTCATGGTTTGGCGATACCTGATGCAGGCGTGATAGCTCTTTTGTTTCTAGGGAACGTTGGTACAAAGCACTCCCAGGCCAGAAAAAAGGCACAGAGGCTAGTCAAAATCTTGGAAGAACTCTATTAAATCTGACCGTGAACCAATTAGTGGGTTGAGACAATACGGCTGCTGATGGGGCCCCTCTTTGTTGGCAACTGTTCTTTATCTTACAAAATTACCCAGGAGCTGTTATTCTCTTGGTCTCTCTGTGCTCACTTCTGCTGCCCTTCTTATTGCCAGATCTTCCACTTTGCAAAATTTATCATTAAATTGCAGGTGTTTGGATATTGGTAATATTCCTTTCAGGAGTTTTGCAAACCCAGGATTTCTCAGGATTTTCATTCTTTTTCTGAATTTATTACTGACTTCAGTTTGAATTCAGTGTTTAGAGACAATTATAGATGTAAAGTGACATATCAGTTGACATTAATTGTGCCTGACCTACATTTCATCTCCTGATATCTTGTGACGTTCGACCACAAGACATCAAAACTCCTTTAAATCTGACGTTTGGCCTTTTTTTTAAAGGCCATTATAGTTTTAATTATAAACGCCATCATAGATTTAATTTTAAAACGCATCATATAACATTTAACTGTTTTTATGTTGTTAGAGGAGAAATGGCTGCAAGTTACCACTAATATTCAGCAACGTGCTCTGAGCTGAATTTTGTATTGAGCTAAAGATATGTGAGCATTAAACTTGAATCAAGCTTGTATTTTAAAAATATCGTTCTTTCATGTTGACATTGGCGATATAAGTGTGAAAAATGCAAGTAGTTTGAAGCTTTAATTTCCATTTCTTTTCAAAAGAGTATTATCTTTGTTTCTTCTATTCTAGAACATGAGTTTGATTGAAAACAATGACGACTCTTTGTCATACTTGGGAAGGTATTTGAACGTTTGCATTTCAACAATTGCCAGACAAAATGGATATGGAAAAACTGAAGATTATAGTAAGATATATTTTATGGACAGATACCTCGAAGTAGTAAATGATACATCACCAGGAATAAAAGCACAGAAGATGCTTACTTTGCTGCAGATCATTAGTGATGGAATTAGAAGTGGAATTGTAAGTGTTAATACATTTTATTGAGCATATTGAACAGTGGTAAAAATTTACATCAATTCGGTTTAAGGCTGTTATTGAACAGGATTGAAACAAGAAGATGCATAAAATTTTCTTCATGAATGATTTTGTTACCCAACGCTGAAAAACAATTTAAGAATAGACATTAGAAAAAAATAAACCAATTGAATTAAAGTCCCCTTTTTAATGTGAGAACCATAGGACGGTACCCTCTCTTTTTCTCTTTATTTTAAGCAAGTTACTTACTAAAGTGATATTTTTTGTTTAAGGTTTAATTTTAATCTAATTTGGGATGAGGGCAAGGATAGGTGTCTGACATGCAAAAAGTACCTTTTCAGGAATATATGTTCAGGTTCAGGCTCTTTTTATTTACCTAACTAAATACAACGGCAAAAACGGTATGCCCAGTTGAGAGTCTAGCTTGTATTACCAGGCAACTAATAACAAATAAAAACAAAATAATATAACACATAATATATTACTGTAATTACGCACAATCACACTCTTTTTATAAATTAATAAAAGAAACAAATGTATGACTTATCAAGCATCACTCCAAGCCAGCAGCCAAATGAAGAAGTTACCAAAACAAATCACCAAAAACAATAAGAAATAGTGAAACTCATGGGGAAAATTGACCAAGAGAATGAATCAGCAGGACGACCATAACTAAATATATATATATATATATATATATATATATATATATATATATATATATATATATATATATATATATATATATATATATATATATATATATATATATATATATATATATATATATATATATATATATATATATATATATATATATATATATATATATATATATATATATATATATATATATATATATATATATATATATATATATATATATATATATATATATATATATATATATATATATATATATATATATATATATATATATATATATATATATATATATATATATATATATATATATATATATATATATATATATATATATAAATGAGTTTTTAATTGCCCCCATAGTGTACCAACAGAAAGACCAATATTAAGACCAGACCCATGCACATTCCAAAGTTTGGTTATGTAGGGCCTTAGTCAGAACTTTGATCTTTCAGTGCATGCTTGGGGTCTACATACTTAGATGATTCCCTTGTTCCATAATCAGGCTCACGTTGGTTAAATAGTTCCATAGCATAAAAATTAATGGGTAGAATTTTGGAAAAATACTTAATACGAAGCATCATTCCATGAAAAGATGATAATAATTCCACCGGTAATATATTAAGGAAAGAAGATATAGTATTAATTGGTGATTTTGATCGTAGGGATATTGGGGAGGGGATGAAAGTTTTTAGGATACACAGTGCCTTGTTTTGCTGTCTTTGAAGTGGTTTTATATGAGTTTTAAATGTATTCAGGAAAATCAGGGGACAATAACTCAAATAAGAATGGACTAGGGCAAAATATATTGATCTCATTGCATGAAAAGGTAGAATAAATTTCAAATGCTGCAATATTCCAACATTCCTTCCCAACTTCATCTGTAATTTAGCAATGTGTTCCTTCCAACTCATATTCTGATCAACTAGTACACATAAATACCTCATAATAGATACACGCTCTAAATAAGTAGATTCATCAATGGGTATTCTACTAAGTTCAGGTAGTGACTGGCCAGTACGAGAGAAAATCGTGTACTTGGTTTTTGACATATTAACAGATAATTTCTTTGCATTAAACCAAGTTTCTATCCTCTCGAAAGCAAGCAACATATTCTTTTTAAACGACATTTCATCAGCACCGCACACTGTGCAGGCTGTATCGTCAGCGAATAGGACGTTTAGCCCGAGATCTTCCAGCGCCATGTTGGTGTCGTTAACATATATAAGAAAGAGTAGAGGTCTAAGTATGGACCCCTGAGGAACGCCGACTTAACCAGGGATACTAAGCAGTGAAGAGGTAGCATTTCCACCATCCATAAACAAACTGCGCCCAGTTAAATATGATTCAGTCAGAGAATTTGCAGGTCCACGTATACCATAGTTATCCAGTTTACAAAGCAAAATTGCAAGACAAATAGTATCGAACGCCTTTTTTGTATCGATAAATATAGTAGCCGGAATTTTATTTTTATCCAAAGTGTCGTGTATAAACTTTGTAAGTGACAGAATTGCATGTTCAGTGCTATGACCTTTCCTAAACCCTAAGTGAAGGTCATTAAACTTCCCCTCTTATCAAAAAACTTCACTATGCGGTTGTAAAGACATTGTTCAATTACTTTTGCAAATGAAGATAAGATCGAGATTGGCCTGTAGTTTGTTGCATCTTTTACGTCATTACCCTTATGCAGGGCTAAAACACGTGCAGACTTTAAGCAAGTTGGGAAAGGTCCACTTGAAAAATAAAAGTTGATAATATGAACTAAAAGTTCTGTAACACTGGCATTATCCGTTTTAATAGACTTTTTGACGAGCCATCCTTACCTTCCGACGACCCACTCTTCAGTTGGTATGTAACTTGCAGTAATTCCCCCCCCCCCTGAGACCAGCGTTAGGAAAAAAGAGCAATCCGACTGAGGCGGCATGGAAGTAGAATATGCTAAATCAGATAAACTTCGAGTTCATGCCTCAAGTGATGTTACGTGACCAATATTTGCGAAGTGCTCATTTAGAACACCAACAACATTTTGTTTTCTTTCAACAATTTTCTTGTCCTTTGGTGATAATATCTTTTCCGGGAGGGTTTTCTTTTTCCCAAGGCATTCATTAATAATCAACCAGGTCTTTTTTGAGGACCCTTAGGTATTTTGAAATTCATGAATATAGTATCACTGATTTGCTTGTCATAGTAGCTTTGCCAGACAATTTCTGTACTGCCGAAATTTGGCCTGATTTTCATGTGTAGGATCTTCCATGAATTTCCTGAAGAGGGTATTTTTGGTATGGATAGAAGACAGAACATCAGCTGTAATCCATGGTTTCTTCGGTTTAAGATAACGCCTAGCTTGCCGGCTTGATAAAGGGCATGCCTTATTAAGTGCTATTTCGAACTGGTCGATGAAGTACTCAGTAGCTTTGTCCACGTTGTCACATTCTAAGCAAGGAGACCGGTCGACTTGGGACAGTAAACTTTTCAGTTTATCAATTGAAGCAGCGTCCAGTCTTCTTGTCCTCTAAGAAGAGGGTGCAGGGGGGGATCCGGTTTGAAGGTCGCACAGGATCATAAAATGGTCAGAAGTATCTTCAACTATAACGTTACAACCAAGTGTCTCAAAATTTGTGAAAATATTGTCAATTAACGACGCTGATGACTCCATGATTCTCGTCGGGATCCGGCATGTTGGAAGCAAACTCGTGGACATACAACGCGTTACAAAGTCAACAGCAGCATTATTTGAAAGCATTGAATTCACGTCCCTATGTACATTACTAATGTCAATATTAAAGTCACTCATCATCATTAAATTACATTTTATTTGGGTCATCAGAGAGCTAAGGTCATGAAACTCTTCTACAAATTGTTTAGCAGCCGAACTCGGCGGCCTGTATAGGGCTCAACATAACACTCTCGAAGGACTTAAATCTAGCTCAATAGCAAAACATTCAAATGACATTTCTTCGTAAAGGTAATCATAATCATTCCCTTCTCTTACAGGTATACTATTATTTACAAAAAAAGCTAACCCTCCAATGTGTCTATCTATTCTATTTTTAAACAACGACCTATACCCATTTAAATGAGCTAGCTCAGAAGATTGCTCATTTAAAAACGTTTCACATGCACCGAATACATCAATCTTATTGTCGGGAAGTAATGTTGAAATGTTTTCTAAACTACTCATAAATGCACAACAATTTAGAAATGTCATTCTCAGGGACTTCTTTGCTGGTTTAGTCACAATCATTCCAGGAGAAAGGTATTTGTTCCTGGGTAAATTATTAATGAAATAATCATAAGTACTTTCTTCCTCTCTATCAATACATGAAAAAATCTGTGATAAATTCAAGGCTCTCTCCTCCAATTCACTCAACCTGTCGCGAGTTCCACCGCAACCACCACCATTCAAATTAGAAAATTAATACTCACCCTATTCTCCACTTGGCGGCGGGTTGGGATGACGCAGTGGAAAAAAGTCTAACCTTTTTGAAGTTTCAAACGCTGACAGTGCTGCAGTATGTTCTTGTAGAATTTCTACAACAAAAGTAATACGAAAAAAAATGAACCAATTTTAATGAATTTAGGCCTAGGAGCTCAGAGATAGATGAGCAGGGATTTGGAAATGAGTAAAAAACACGAAAAAAAGAAAGCATATAAGAACAAAAAAAGGAAACAAAAATAAAGAAGAACACAGGCATTGAGATGAATACACTTTTTTTTAAGTAGGGCACTTTACTTATCATTCTTCACATCCTTAAGCAGCGTAAACTATAAACTGAATTAAAAAAAACATAATCAATCTGAAAAATCATTATATAGAGAAATATGCAACCGATATTAGCATTCGTCGTGTGTTACTTATTGGCCAGTAACGTCGTTTGTAGTTTGCAGGAATAGTATGGCATTGGATTGTTTCACTCGCGTGAACTTGGATGTTTGCTGAGCTATGATATCACGTGCCTTGGCCAAAAGCTCATTACGGAAGGCATTTAGTGAAGGAGGCAGATCAGTACATATTCTCATACCGCTTCCTTTAAGTTTGCCTACATTGCCCAATAAAATTTGCAAGTCCAAATAATTCACACAATAAATAAGAACAGGTGATACTCCAGCTTGTTTGTTGTTTCTAACTGTAATGGTGCTAATACTCTTTATGCGGTACACTTTTTTAAGCGGAATATCCTTTTAAATCTCTAATTTCTCTTTGAATAACGTCTCGATATCTTCGGTGAGAGATTGACCTGATTTCTCTTTTGGCAGGCCATGAATAATTAAATTCAGCTGACGATTCTTAACTTTAGTTCAAGCAACCTTTTTTCGAGCTTCACACGCTCAGCTTGATGGCTTTCGATAGAAGATCGCAGTTCTACTATTTCAGCATCTTTATCTGCTAAGCTTTGCCTAACTGACTGTATGCCGGACATAAGCATATCGAGCTTGGAAGACGCATTAACCTGGTGTGCTTTGTTTGAAGATTGATCAGTAGAAATTGAAATCAGGCTTCAAGTCCTTAATTGCTTTTTCAAACAATGATTGGGTCACCGCCATTGTTGAATATTTTTGGTATAATAGCTGCTCAGGAGAAAAATTTAGCTTAGAAAAACATGAGACGAAGACTTACACGCAAGGGGGGGGGGCAATACTAAACCCTCCACTTTCCAAAAAACATGCAGCTGTAGTTTTCCTTACGCTTGTAGTCAGCACGCCAGTAAACCGGTCAAACAAGTTAACTTGGAAAAGTAGAAGCACTGAGTTAGTGAATATCGAAAACTAGGTCAAGTTCAAATTTCAAACTAGATTTCAATTTATAATCCTCTTAGCTAGCTTGGTGCTATCTCATTGAACTCTGTGTTAATAATGAAGTTGTGAAGTATGTGAAGTTGTATTTTCCCATATTTCTTCAAAAATTGTGGGAGAAGTTCATTATATCTCTCTGCCTACATCTACGTGTTGATGTAGAGAAGTTCATGTAGAGATGTAGAGATTGTGAGAGAAGTTCATTATATCTCTCTGCCTACATCTGCCACCTACATCTCTCGTATGCTCTTTCTCGTTACTTTTAGTTTTTATACTTCAGTATTTAGCATAAATAACTTGTACACAATAAGGAGATATGGTGAGCAATACTCAATTTTTGACATTTTTTATTCCTTTTTTCATTCCTTCTCATTCGTCTGTACAAGCCAGTTGTAAGACGCAAGAGCTTATCTCTATAAGCCCCAACTGTGAACAAGACTACAAACTCTGTGTTTCGAGCACCCCCGGTGCTTATATGTATATTTACAGGCCTATATGCTGAGCGCATATATTGCATGTATCTGCCATTGTAGTTTCCTACTAGGGGAGGTTTTTTTATAGTAGAATATTATGTTCATTAATACGAAAGCACTAATTTGCTCATAGCTACATATACTGCGAAATTTATCTAGAATCTATAATTATGTGTTTAATTGCTGAAGTTATACGAAGGAGCGACCAGGAAAGGCTTAAACTGCAACCTCAAAGCTTATAGATTGATTATTTCGTTGCACAAATAGAAAAACTTAATTAAATCCCCAAACTTTATTTACTTTACTTTCGACGGGAACGAGACGATGAACTGTCCTGCCCGGCACCAAAGGATCTTGGGATGCCTTCTGACGACCACTTGGACCTGTCTGCTACAGCTTCTCTGGCGATCTTCAGCTAGTCTTTATCCCATCTCCAACCGTGTCTCCTGAATCCTCCCCACGGTTCCAGGTCCTCCTTGAATTTTTGCCACAGGTTCTTCTTTTTTCCTCCTGGTTTACGATTCCAGGAGGGGGCTAGTTCGCAGACAAGGACGTCTTGACATATCTTGCCATCGGGACGGTGCATTGTGTTGCCGAGGAGCTTCAGATGACGTCTTTTAAGGATAAGCGATAACCCTTCTGATTGGCCACGGCGACTCCTTACTTCACTATTGGAAATCATGTCCCATCTCTTAATGCGGAGGATGTAATGAAGGCAGTGGTGGTCGAACACGTCCAAAGTTCTCGTGTCTTCAGCCTTGATCGGCCATGTCTCGCAAGCATAAAGTAGTACTGCTCGAACAGTTGCAACGTAGATTCTGACTTTTGTTTTGGTTGAGATCTCCCGTCTGATCCACATTGCCTGTTTCAGACTAGTAAAGACTCGCTGGGCTTTTGCTATGCGGGCAGAGATATTCCTTCAGCTCCGCCATCTGGGGTTATGATAGAGCCAAGATACATGAATTCCTCGATGTTTTCTATTGACTCACCGTCGAAGGTAACTTGTTGGGGAGCATGTTTGTTGAGAGCAAATATCTTAGTCTTTGCGCTGCTGATGGCCAGTCCGATGCGCTTTGAGACCTCAGGGGTATCGTTGATCATGCCTTGTAAGCTGTCGGCGGTAGTTTCCAGCTCAGCAATGTCATCTGCAAAGTTCAAATCTGTCAGAGACCGGAAGAAACTAGATATTTGTCTGAAGACTACTCCGCTGGTGTTTCTGATTGCATTATTCATGATCCAGTCTACCGCGTAGTTAAATAATATAGGTGAAAGGGGGCATCCCTGCTTTACGCCAAACTCCACTGGAAACTTAGTAGTGTCGTTGCCGGAAACACGGACGCAAGTCTCAGTGTCCTTATACGCACTTCGGAGTATCTCAATGGGCTTCTGTGGCGCACCGTCTTCAGCAATAATTCTCCATAGCTCCTCTCCGATGAGAGAATCGAAGGCAGCTACAAAGTCAATAAAGGCCATGAGAAGGGGAAGTTGAAACCTGCTGTACTGCTGAAAGATGAGGCGAATCGTCAATATCTGTTCTGGACAGACTCTGCCTGGTCTGAAGCCTGCTTGTTCAGGGCGGGTTAATTTGTCTTGTGCGTCTTCGAATCTGTTCAAAACAATGACGCAAAAGATCTTCTTGGCTTGGTCGATCAGGGAGGTACCTGTATAATTTCCGCAAATGGCCTTATTTCCTCTCCTGGAGTTTTATTATTTTTCATGCACTTTAGCGCTTTTAGTACGCCTGCCATGCTTGGCGGATCGAGGTTTATTGCGTAGGGCTCTCTTGCAGCACTCGAGAAGGCAGGTGGATCGCACGGGGGTTTGACAGGGTTCAGTAGCTCAGAAAAATGCTCTCGCCAGCGTTCTATGCGTCCTTCTTCTGTTCGGATGAGTTCTCCGGACTTATCTTTCAGTGTGTCAACCGCTGCAGGAACTTTTCTTGTCGCTTCGTTCAGGAGTTTTGAACATTTTCCTGCTGTTGTGGCTCTTGGACGCTTGTTCCAACTCATTCGCCAGATCTGACCAGTACTGTTCTCTGTTCCTGTTTTAGTGACTGTTTAACTGCTTTGCGGGCTACTTTTAAGGGTTCTTTTGCACCTCCCACGAGGGGTCGCTTCTTCGCGACTAGTTCTATTGTGTGGCCAGAGATCCAGGCTCGCTGTTTTCGTTTTGTGTGGACAAGCACCTCCTCAGCTACGTCCTGTGTCACATTTTCGATCTGTGTTCATTCTTCGTGGACGTATGAGAGACGGTTCAAGGCTTCGAACCAGTTGCTTAGCTTTAACTCGAAGTCAGCTTTGATTTCCGGGCATCTTAGTTTTCGACACATCGAAGCGCTTCCCTGCCTTCTGTCACTTCTGCCTACTAAGGCGGTGACGGATTTTGCAAGTGAGGAGATAGTGATCGGATCCATTTAAAGATTCTGTTTCTGCTCTTCTGTATACCTGGGCATCTGTGCAGGAGCTCCTCCATCTTCTGCTAACTAAGATGTGGTCGATATGAGCTGTTGTTACGCCGTCGTTCGAACGCCATGTAACGAGGTGGAGTCTCTTGTGCTTAAAGAGTGTTTGTGACGCATAGGCTGTTGTATCTCGCTAGTTGTAAGAGCCTTTCTCCATTGATGCATCTTTCACCAACGGTTTGATGGCCAATAACTGCTGCTGTGCCGGGGTCTTCTCTGCCAAGCCGGGCATTCCAGTCTTCAGCAACAAAGAGCTTGTCACGCCTTGGTGTCTTGTCGATGATTCTTTGTAGGTTATCATAAAAGGCATCTTTGACCGCGTCACTGCTGTCCCTTATCGGTGCGTACATAGCGATTATGGTTATGTGGCTAAGGTGGCCTCTCAGTCTGATCATGGCGATCATTGGTGACACTGGCTTCCAAGAGGTGACGTATGATGTTGTAGGACCGTCTAGCAGGAACCCAACTCCTTGTTGGCTGGAATCATCATTGGGACCCGATTTGTAGAACTGGAATGAGTCAGATTCGGAAACGGTCATTTTTTTGGATAGAACATCATTCAGTCTCGTTTCTGACAGACAACAAACGTTGATGTTATACTTCAGCAGCTCCCTCGCAAGGAACAGTTGCGTGGATTCCAGCTTGCACGTGCGAACATTCCACTCGCCAGTATTCAGATGTTTTCTTGATCGGGCGGCTTGCATACTTGCCGGGCCATGCACCACCCTGATCTGCTCCTCGTCGGCTACCGCAAACGCCCTAGTAGTACTATCTCTCTGCATTTGATCTTCAATATCCATTGGTGTTTCATGGGAATTGACTTGACCAAGGACTCTTGGCACCAAACCCTTGGCGCCCATGTTGCGTTTGCCATTGGATTTGTCGGGCTAGGCTACCAATAGAATGTTACACCACTCTACCGCTGTGAGGTGCAACTTAGGGCTCTCCTCGCGGCTCGCTAGGGACGGGGGCGTGAATCCTTGCTCCGAGGCCCCAACCATAGCTTGGGAGCACTCGTCCTTATCAGGCCGTGATTCCCACCTAGGAGGCCGGGAGGTTAGAGTGGTTTTATTACATGGAGTGGTTTAATTACATCCCCAAAGCCAGTTAAACGCTAAATAAAAATTATGATTAATAAGTATGGATCAGATAACATTTTGCATCCGTTTTAAGCTGTATGAAAGAACGAAATAGGCCAACATTTGCCTTGTCTTAAAGCGAAAACTGAATCAGTTTTTTTTCGGTTTATTAGTCTCAGCTTTCACTGAAACCAGGAGTATGAAACACGAAACGAATAAAAATTTGGTTTTGCGACTACATACTGGCTCTGCGTCAATTCTGGGAAAGTTCAGTCATTTATTGTTCCACATACATGTATCACGGTTGCAGTGGTAGCTGCAACTTAGTAAAGGACGGACCTCGGCCAACAGTAACCAAGAATTCCAAAAATGTGTTCAAAAAAGTACTGGCAAGTGAGAAAAGATTTTCATTTCTAGCTGATTCAAAAATGATAAATTATTATCTGAATTAGTCTTAATAGTAAAATGTTATTAGGAAAACAAATTTAATGGAGTTTTCTAAAAATAGCCTGAAATCCCTAAAAATTTTGTCAGATCGAAACAAAAAGTACACAATTGGAATTGCCTTGGTCGAAAAGCCGACACAGGAAACTTACAATGCCTCAGGTTGTGTCATCTTTTTTTTAACTTTTTTCTTCCACTGCTAGCAGGACACTGGAACATCATAGAGAGCTGTTTAAGGGCTCATTCCAAAGGAAATTGTTTCATCTACATTCTTTGTAAATAAAAAAAAAATGTTTAAAGGATTTTTTTAATGCATTCCTTTTCTCTTTTTTGATTTTTAGTGTGCTTTGCAGGCCTGCTGTCGCTAACTACACTAGTATAGCATTATGAACGTTAATCCTGTGATTAGATTTAGTATATTAGTGAACCCTACTGTGGAGGTTTCAAGCTCTTACCTACAGACATTCGGAATTTTTCATTTTTTTCCAGGAGAAAGATCATAGACGCGTGTTTTTTTCTTGTTGATTTTGATTAAGTAATCCCAGTAGCAATATCAGCCAAATCAGTCGGTTGAAATGACCCAGTCAGTTGATAAAATCCATTTCAGTTAGCGCGAAAATTAATGAAGAGGGCCTTCTAGGGATGGGGATTTTTAGGCCTAAAATATCTCAAGAGTATACTCAACAGCTTCTCAAAGGTTCTTGGCGATCGGATTAACAGTGTCGTGATGCATACAGGGCATGCGTTCAATTTTATTTGTATAGCATGCATTCTCATGGTTCTACAACTAATCTGCAAAAATGTTCCTTGTTGTAGTTTAGCTGCGCATAGTTTGGCTGGCGTATAGTAATGCTTGAATAATTTAGCGGCAAATCACTAGAAGGTTGTATACATGGATAGTATTTAAAGCTAACATGGATAGTTTTCCCTTTTTAGCTTAAAAGAATTGATGTTGACGTATTTAACGGACGAAAAATCAAAACAAAAAGCTTCGTTTTTTGGTTGCAGTATATGCCAATTACGGAAGATGAATTTAGAGAAAGGCAGGCCAATAAACCATCCAGGTAAAGAAAATGTACTGAAACAAATTGGTGAGCTACTTTAATTTTATTTATGCTGATATATATCTCCACCTTCTTTAAGAGAGTAATAATTGTGTGTGTTTTTTTTCTCGAAAACGGCTCGACAACTTTTTCTGAAAATTGACACTAACATTTTTTTGCTTGAACAGATGATCTAAATGTGTTAAGGATTTTAGGCAAATTCGTTTTTTATAGGGGTGATCGCATTGAAAATTTTTTGGTATCTATGATGTCATGCAAAACTATGCAGGATGGCGAATGTATCCGAATAGTTAAATAAAAGAAAGGGGGAAATTTCTGAAATGAAACACAACGAAATCTCTGGTTAAAAGATATGCGGCAATGAGCATTGCAACGAACCACAAGTGAAAATGATGCACATCGAAATCTGAAGTTAGAAGGCAAACGACAGCGAGAATCACATCGAGCTTCAAGCAAAAAGTCGCACAATGGAATTTATGGTTAGAAGACAAGTGACAGCGAAAGGTAAACATAATTGATGCACAACTAAAACAATGTAATCTGTGGTTAGAAGACAAGCAACAGCGAGAATTATGTCGAATCGCAAAAAAATTGCTCACATCAAAATATGCGGTTAGAATGTAAGAGACGCGAGAACCACAACGAACCCCGAACGAAAATGATGCACAACGAAAATCGTGGTTAGAAGACATGCGACAACGAGCATCACAACGAATCACAAAATAAAATTAGGCACAACGAAATATGCGGTTAGAAGACTAGTGACAGCAAAAATCGCAGTGAATCGTAAAAGAAATTAATGCACAGCGAAATTCTGCGTCACATTTCAGCGAAATGTGACGTCGAACATCACAATAGCTTGCAAACGAAAATTATTTATGACAAAATATAAGGTTGCACACGCTGCTACCGTAAATGATGCGCAGGGAAATATGCGGCTATAAGACATGCTACGATGAGCATCATCAATAATATTAGTTGTTGTGGATGACTTACGTTAGTGCTTACTTATTCAACTCCGGAGCAACCTCAGCGAAAAATTTGATTTGTCGATTAAAAAAGTTCCTCTCTTGAATCGGGGCTGAAGATATTACAGTGGTAGTAGTAGTAGCATTGGTAGTAGTATTAGTAGTAGCGTGCACACATTGTTTTTTTGTCAATTGACCTTCCCCTTTACGTATTCTCTTGAACTTCCAACTTAATAGGCATCCTTAATAACATCCATTCCTCAGACGCACTTTTTTAATATCCGCATGCACATATTTTTTTTATTTTGTCCAAATTTCCCCCAAATATTTTGTCACATCACCTTCAAATCATTAGCCTTAATAGCACTAGTATCATAGTAGCAGTATCAACTAGTATCAATGGTAGCAGTAGGCGTAGTAGTAGCAGCAGTATTGATAGCAGTAGTAGTATGCAAGTGTTGTCTTTCGGTCAGTTGAACATCCCCCCCCCATGATGCCTTGGAAGTTTCAATTTGATACGGGTAAGCCGTCTCTAAGGCATTGCTGATACACCCTTTTGACAATCTGTATGGACAGAATGTCAAAATTTAGTTCAACTTTCCCCTCAACATTTCCTCAAATTTTCACTTCAATATCCTCATCCTTGATTGTAGTCGCTACAGAAGCAATCAATATTGTAGCAGTAGTAGTATTAGTAGTAGTAGTACTATCATTGGGTAGTAGTAGTAGTAGTAGTAGCCTGCAAATATTGCCTTTTCGGTCAGTTGATCATCCCTCTCATCATTTCCTTAAAGTTCCAACTTAATGCACTCAGTCATTCCTGAATAATGCCCTTTTAAAAACCCATATGCACATAACATGTTTAAAATTAATTCAACACTCCCCTCCACATTCTCTGAAAGTTTCATATGAATGCCGTTCGTCTTTTTGGACACTAAAGGTCAAACATACCTCCCTTTCTCAATAAAAACACTATTACGATAACAATAATACATATAATAACAAATGACAAATATGTAAAGAATGGGTGAATTTTATAACCTACAGCGCGTGCCCCGAGGCCTCGGGGGGGGGGGGTCGACATCCCCAGAGACAGAGTTACTGGACCTTTCAACTTTGGTGAACAAAATGGATGTAATTGGGGATGGATATGGATGTGATTGGATATGTTTGGGATTCGATGGGTGTGGGAGGGGAACTGGTTGTCCTACGATGACGTTCGACTCTTAAATAGGGTTCTAGAACTTACCCTTTCCAGTCGAATTAGCCATTTTCGAAGTTTCTATGACAATTTCTTCTATACGAAGGGCCTTGGTGAAAAAAATATACATTGGGCCCTCATAGCTCTTTACTTAGGCAGGACTTTTGTGCTGCCTATGATGAACGGTAATGTAGGTTGAAGATTCTAATACTACCTGAAAGTGAACTTTGGACGTATAACTTTGTGAAAGGAATCCCGCAATTAAATTTGCGTTGGCCAAATTTTTACTCTTAGATTAATAATTGAGAAATGCCAGTGTCATCAATCCCATTTATTCCTCAGATTTATAGATTGTGTGCAAGCGTCAGATTTGAATTGATAGAAGAGCTTTAGCAAAGGTCCTATCCTTATATGGTATACCAGATGAATTCATTAAATCTAATAGTGCTATGTACGAGAATAAAAGTTACGTTTAGTTGCAGGAATGAGGCTAGTTGCTGGTTTCGCATTAAATCAGGAGTTAAGCAGGGTTACGTTCTTTCTCCATTTATATGGATCATTTTGATGGACTTTGTCATAGGGAGCACAGCATCGACAATGGGAGAACACGTAGTGAAACTCTCCTAGACTTAGATTGTGCGGATGACTTAAGCATCCTAGATGAAAATGTTAGCAAAATGAATGGATTTTTAGAGGTTTTTTGGTTACGGGCAACATTGTAATCCTCGGATTAGATAACAATAGTCTAAGAGTCTAATTTTGAGATACAAATCTCACTCAAAATGATCGTAACAAGTTGAAAAAAAAATGTATAATCTTGTTGAACACAAACTACACACCTACAAAAGACAATACCCTCAGATAATTCGCTATTATTGTTCGTGTTTTGCTTAGAGTATCAAAAATCAGTTGAGGCTTAGGCCAGAAAGGCCCATTGCCTCGACCACCCCCCCCCCCCAAAAAAAAAGAGAAAGAAAAAAAAAGAACCACCAGCTGATTCACTCTTGCTACGATTGCTATTATCAAGCCAAAAAAATTATGCAATATTTTCTTTATAAGAACAGAAAAAATTACCGTCTAGTCTATTTTATATTTCTTTACCTTTCAAATACAGAAAGATAGATGATGCCTGAATCTGAATCTAATTATGAAGTTTTCCTGATCTGATTCGAAATTTGTCAATTAACCTTGAAAAGAAAATTTCACATTATAATTTTCCATATTTTAGTTGATGTTCCTCTTTCTATTTATTAGATTCAGATTGTTTATTGTTAATTCGAAACATTTTGAATTTTGAAATGGCCTATTATTAAAATGGAGGATCCTTCGCAAATTTTTTTATGTTTATATATTCAATATGTATATAGTTTCAATCTCAACCTTGATAAAGACTTGCTTTTTTTGTCAAACTCTGAACTTGATGCCCCCTTCAACAGACCGTGCAGTTTAACTTGAGGATTCCAACTCTATGGTATGACTCACTAATTCATAGTTCATTTTCATTGTGTTTTGCTGCATAATTTGAAGTCACTGTGTAAAACCTGATTTTTTTTCAGGAGTAACCAGAACTTGATCGAGTCAGAATCAAGAAGAATTCTTCGTAGTCTCGTAACCTCTTTTTTATATCACGATCCAAGCTGTGCAAGTTTTAGTGGGACCAAAGTTATCAGTATAAGCCTCAAAAGCATCGAAAGTAAGCAATCGCAATGGGCAAAGAGAAAAAGAGAGATTACTGCCCAATGTCTCTGTGCTTTGGCATTCCTGATTGTTGAAAAGAAAAACATCTCTTGCTTAAAAGATTAACTACTGCTTAGCAGCAAATCTAGACTAGATAAGGAAATCTCTTCTCTGGAGAGAACAAAATTCCCTACCTTAAATTTGATTTGCTCTTTCATCAGGAACTTTAAGCCAGCAAAAAGAACAACAATTTTTTCAGTCGGAACATTTTTACAAGTAATCTCTTTGTTCCTCTTTGCATAGACTCTGTTAACCGTAGCACTTTTCTCTCCTTCTTCTGGCATCTTATAAGTTGCTTCAAAAATTGAAACGGAAGTAAATGTTTGTCAACTGTGTGAAGAGATTTTACCTTTATTATTAAATGAATCCTTACAAGAGATACATTATGATGACAAGAGATACAAGTTTAAGAAACAGATTATGATGAAATTCTATGGCTGAGACTTAGACCAAAAATACGTCCCCGCCCTTTCAATTTAATTGTCTCCACTGTCTTCTATCATTCCCCTAACCATCGTATTGACCAGAAACGAAAATTTATACAAGAGTTCCCAATAAGTTCTGACTGAGTGTAATCAAAGTATCCGAATGCTGGTATTTGCTTACTTGGCGATGCGAATGACCTGAGAATAGACTCTATCTGTAACTCTCTTAATATTAAACAACTGGTTAAAATATCTACAACAAAAGGTAACACCTCTCTGGATGTTATTTGTTCAAACATGAGTAAGTATTACAACTCCCCGCAAGCACTGCCACCACTAGGAGGCAGTTACCACTATTGTCTTCTTTTTCTCCTTCTTCAGCCATTGAACATTCCTTTACTACCTCCATTGGGGTTTGCCGTCCCCTCAGTGACGCAGGCCTTCTTTCTTTTGGTTCATGGCTGACCTGTGAAAGTTGGTCAGACCTTTATAATTCTAATAGTCTTGATGATAAAATTTTGATTTTTAACAAAAAATTAATTGATTCCTACTCATTATGTTTCCCGGAAAAAAAAATCAGAAAGTGCTCCAGTGATAAACCTTACATAAATAATCACAGAAAAATTTTAATCCGCACGAAAATAAGCTTATTTAAGAGATGTAATTTAGCTGAAGCAAATAAGTTAAGAAGTGAATTAAAATGTATAATTAAAAGATTCGCCCAATCCTAACATAAAAATGAAATTAAATATTTTCGCCATTATAAACAAAAGAATTGGTACTCTAAAATTAAAAAAATTACCAACAAGAGTCAAGAATAACTAAATTTTAATATAAATGAACCTCCAAAGACCACAGCTAATGACCTCAATAAGCTTCTGGCTTCTATTGTCCAGAGTCTCCCACCACTATCTTACGATTTTCCAGATATTCCTGTTCCTTTTTCACTCCCCCATATTTCTCAACTTGATGTTGTAAAAAAAATTGAAAAAATAAAACGATCAAGCATTTGCCCTTTAGATATTCCTGGTCCTCTGATTAAAGCTTTCAGTGATTACCTCACAAAACCCCTATCCACCCTGTTTAATTAAATTACCGAATCTGGACAGTGCCCTTACTATTGGAAACAAGGCTTTATTACCCCACTCAAAAAGAAAAATGGGAAGCCTGGCTTTGATGGCATTCTTCCTATTACCCTCCCCTCAATTTTTTCAAAATTGTATGAAAGTTTTCTCGCAGACTGGCTTAAGATGAAAGTCCTCCCCCTCATTAATCTTAGACAGTATGGTAATTTCAAATCCACGTCAACCTCTCATTACCTGATCCATCATGTTGATACCATGGGTAAATTACTTGAAAAACCTAACACTTGGCTTAATCTAATTTCTATTGATCTTCAAAATGCCTTTGATTTGATTAACCACAATTTACTCATAGATAAACTTATAAATGAATTCCACATTGAAACTTTCCTTGTTAAGCTCGTTGCCTCTTCTCTTTCTAATAGATCTCAAGCAGTTAAATGTCTAAATTGTTTCTCAGATCACCTCCCCATATTTAATGGCATTCCTCAGGGGACTATTCTAGGCCCTCTCCTTTTTTATCTTATGATTAACAGCCTTTCAACCCTTTGACAATAGATGGAAATTTGTCGATGACTTGACAGTTTTAGAGATATGTCATAAAAACATTTTTAGCAACCCAATGGGCATACTCCAAGATATTGCCTGTGAGGCCTCTTCCCTTGACATGACAGTTAACCCTTCTAAATCCGCAATAGTCCCTTATCCCGTTTCCTCAAATCCCCTCCCCTTTTTCTTGCTCCTATTCCTCCTGAAACCTCTGTCACATCTCTTAAACTCCTTGGTGTTACAATTTCTTCCAATTTGAAATGGGATGCCCATATAAATAATATCCTACGACAAGCAAACTCCTCACTTTCCCTCCTTAAACTTTTAAATAAATTCAGTTGCCCCCAATCACATTTACTACAAGTATACATTTCTTTTGTGCGTCCCATATTAGAGTACGCTTGTCCTGTGTGGCACCCTGGCCTCTCTAATGAAGCAACGCAAAAAATTGAAAATGTCCAAAAGAGAGCTCTAAGAATTATTTTTAAAGAGGGCAAGATACCCTATCTGTATTTGTTAAATATTTCAAACCTAGAGACCCTCAAGAGACGAAGAGTTAATTTGTGCCTCCGTTTTGGTAAGTTGCCACTTTTGAATCCCTGTAATGCGAACCCTTTCCCTGAATACCATGTACCTGATATAAATCTTCCTCCACGTACTGTGCCACAGCCTATTTCCAAATTATCTCCCATTCTCTGTACTACCTTGCTGTATAAGAAATCTTTTATCCCTTTTTTTACTGATTTAATAAATAGTGCATAAATTTTGTCGTTTCTCTTATATAATAAAAGAAACAGCTCGGTTTTCTCTATACTCTTTTTTTTGTTCCCTATCCCCTTTTTATGTTGTTTTTTAAACATTTGTTAATGTGTATATTATTTATTTTTTTTTCAGTTTTATTAGTTTTTATCTTATTAACTAGTTGCTATTTTGAAGTTTTTTATTATAAGTGACAAAGGAATCATACAGCATTCCGATATTTGATTATTCATTTATTTTTTTTTATTTTTTTTTTTTCTTTTTTTTTATTACTTTTTTTTCATTGGTTGCCAATCTGTAAATTGTTGTGCTTTTGTTATGATTTTCTTGCTTGTTTGTTTTTTTATGGACTTCGAAATTTGAATTCGGCCCTTCAGGGCTTGTGATAGTAATTTCTCGAAATAAATATCTTATCTATCTTATCTATCTATCTATCTAAAAGGGTCAAAATCAAAACAACAATTACTTCCAGATCATCAGTATTTTTCTATGTATCAAATTTTCTGCTTAATCGAACTATAAAGCTTTTTTTTCAATTGGCACTATTAAGCTGGTACCAGAGACAACTGAATTTGTCATTCTGTTTGTTGTATTATTTGAAAAAAACTACGTTTTCTAAAGAGTTAAAGAGGCTGAGTTACAAGTTCGAACCTTAAAACGTACAGGGATTAGGAGGCACAGTTGGGGGGCTACCGCCCCCAAACCCCCCGCTTTCGCAGCCTTTAAATAAAGATAAAAAAAAGTTTTTTAAACTGAAAGTAAGGAGCGACATTAAATCTTAAAACGAACAGAAATTATTCCGTATATGAAAGGGGCTGTGCCCTCCTCAACACCTCGCTCTTTACGCTAAAGTTTGACTTTCTCACAACTCTTTTTTTAAACAATAAAAACTTTAGCGTAAAGAGCGAGGCGTTGAGGAGGGCACAGCCTCTTTCATATACGGAATAATTTCTGTTCGTTTTAAGATTTAATGTCGCTCCTTACTTTCAGTTTAAAAACCTTTTTTTTTTTATTTAAAGGCTGCGAAAGCGGGGGGTTTGGGGGGTGGCAGCCCCCCAACTGTGCCTCCTAATCCCTGTACGTTTTAAGGTTCGAACTTGTAACTCAGCCTCTTTAACTCTTTAGAAAACTTAGTTTTTTTAAAATAATTTCTGCACATTTTTGTACAGTTTATTACTTATTATTGCTTGACTAACTGTTAGATGATTGTGTATTATTCTTTTCTTTCTCGACAGGGTGTTTTAAGGGTCGACCTTGTAACTCAGCCTCTTTAACTCTTTAGAAAACATATTTTTTTCAAATAATTTAAAAAAGAAACTGAGTTTTTTTTTTTTAAATTTAAATTCAGTATATAAAAAATTTGATCTAACGGTGAATCGAACTCGGGTTTTCCGCCTGACAGCCTGAAGTCTCACAGCTACACTAAAGAGGCATAATTAAAATTGTTTTTTAGTAAGGTGAATCTTTTTGACGCAAGCAAAACCGATATTTGGTTTTTGGAAAACAGGGAAGGAGTGATCAGATTGAGCTGAAATTTCGAGGATAAGCTCCCAGGCCCCAGGAAAGATTATTCTCTAAATTTCAGTCCGATCAGACAACGTAAAAGGGGGTTTGTGGTGGGAAAATTAACATGGGCTATTATGTGAAAACGAGGCTTTTCGTAAATGTAAATTCGGTGGATAATATTTTCTGTCTTAAAATATCAAAAGGCCCTAACAGGTCAAATTTTGCTTTGAATGAGTCATCATTCACCTAGATCCATGGCTAACTGTGGCCTGTAGGCGTGGCTAAGAAAAAAAAAAGAAATGTTGAAATTTAAGTGGCGATATTTGTTTTTTTGAAAACAGGGAAAGAGTGATTGGATTGAGCTGAAACTTAGAGTACAAGCTTCCGGATCCTTGGAAAGCTTAACCTCTAAATTTCAGCCCAATCGGACAACGTTAAAGGGGGGCTGTGGTGGGAGGGTCGAAACTTCCGGCCCAGTTTACCCCATGAAGAGAAAGTCGGCGGTGGATGAAATTTTGCAAGTTTCTTAGTTTGAGCTTGGGCTACAAAATACGATTACCGCCGTCTCTCTGCGACCTCTAGGACCTGAAATCGCTTAACATTATGGTGGGTCGCCTCTTTATAGAGGCACAAGTGTGCCTCCTTGATTCATGCTATTTGCATGGTGATATTGGAATTTCTTAAGATATTTCAAATTCCAATTGTACTAGAGACAACCTAATTTATCGTTCGGTTTTGCGCATTCCGGCTCTTTGTATGGTGATATGGGAAATTATTAATTGGTAAGCTTTGTTTATTGTATTTCTTTATGCGTATGTTGTGTTTAATTTAACTTAAGTCATTTTTTTTATAATGGCTTCCGGACGTGAAGTCGAAATATTCTACCACTACTACTACTAATAACTCCCACAGCACCAAGCCGCTATGCACGCTCCTCCTCCATCCCAGCCTATTCGAAGCCTCCCTCTTTACACCCTCTCATTAAGTTCCCTCCCAGGAGGTAGCCCTAGAAACAGGGACTGAACCACATTGTTCGTAAAGCTTACTGTTGAGATACGGTCAGTCAGGTGGTACTCACAGCTTGGTTTTGATTTTGAACTGTCTTAATAATGTCCAATATGAAAACGTTCACCGTGCATTACTACTACTACTGACAACTCAAGGAAGCACCAAAGCACCTGGGGCCAACACAGCTATGCGCGCTCCTCTCCATCCCAATCTATTAAAGTTCCTTTACACCCTGACAAAAAGTTCCGATTTTTCTTAAATCTTTTCTTTAGACGTCCTCCTACCACAATCCGGGAACGAGCTGCTTTTCGTTTAGCTCTAGGTGGTTAGCCAACTAGGACGATCTTTGGAAATCTATTTTCCTTCATCCGCATAATGTGTCCTAGACATCTCAACCTTTCTCTCATTATAGCCCTAGAGAACAGGATTGGACCACACTTTTCGTACAGCTCACTGTTAAAGGTAAGGTCAGTCAGACGGGTACACAAAAGAATCCGTAGGTAATTTCTTTGGAAAACGTCAAGTAAATCCTCTTCCGTCTTTCAGAGCACCCACGTTTCAGAACCATACTTGACCGCTGTCATCACTGTAGCTTCCAATATTCCAATTTTTGTTCGCAGACTTATCTTTTTATTCTTCCAAAAAGCTTCAACCGTTAAAAAACACCCTCGGCATTGGTTATTCTACTATTAATATCTTCACTGTACCCACCGTCTGTACTATAAATACTACCTAGGTAATTCAAGCTGTCCACTTGATCGATCTTCTCCTGACTCAGCATCACCTCTTCATCTTCACTTATTCCTTGTTTTAGCGACTTAGTCCCCTTAACGGTAATTTTCAAAACTTGTTCTTGCATCCTGAACCCTCAAAACCTTTAAAAATTCATTCATTTTGTTTATATTTTCATCTAGGATGCTTATATCATCAGTATAATCTAAGTCTAGGAGAGTTTGACTTCCCCATTTGATTCCATGTTCTCTCATGGCCTCTATATGCTCCTTAGGACAAAGTTCATCAAATTCATCCATATAGAAAGATAGAACGCAACGCTTCTTAACTCCTGGTTTGATACAAAAACCAGCGTCTACCTGGAGTCTACCAGCGTCATAACTTCCCGAAAGGTAGTTACCCTTCCTAAATTTCAGCTTTAGATTAACCTTAGATACTATTATATGGTTGTCTTTAGTTTTAACATCGATAGCAGCACTCCTATTTACCCTAGTATTTTGTATCAATCTTGCCAGTCTTCAGTTTACAATAAAATAATCAATAACGTTAGCGGTCTTACCATCTTGCAAATACATATACTATTTTATGACCAAAGAATCTAACCATTAATGTTTTCTTTTCCTACTCAAATATCCCTAATTCTGCAGACCCGGGCATTAAAATCTCCTAATACAAATACCATGCTTCTGCCTGGGATCCTGTGTATTTTTTCTTTTAGCTATAAGTAAAATTCATATGAGTGATTAATAGCTCTTTCAGTCGGTTCTGCAGGGGCATATACTATTATGATCTATACCTTGCACTTTTTAGTTATAAAATGATCAACAAGCTTTCTACTATTAATACCTTCCCAACCTAAAAAAGACTTAGCAGCATCAATATTCATCGTAAACCCTTCTCCACCAAACAAGCATAAGTAAGACAAATTGGAATGTCTCTCTGGTATATTAAAATGCAATAGCAAAGCAACTGCAGGAATATTGTTGTTTGTTGATTTCCCATGTTGGTCGTAATAACATCTAATATTAAAACATTCACCGTGGAATAACACCAAAATGAACATAAGCAGAACAAATTAGCTTGGCTCTCTGGTGTACCACAATGCAATAAAGCAACTGTGGTGATTCAGTTGGTTGTTGGTTTTCACTGTTGATTTTCAAGGCTTAAGGACGTGAAGCCCAAATATTTGGACTTTTATTATTAGTGCAGAAAATATTTCGTTTTTATTTTCGTTTCGTTTGATTTTTAAATGGAAAGGCAGTGTGGTCTAAGAAATTATTTAAATTACTCACAGAAACTCCGGAAGAATTGGGTGACAGTTCTGTTTGTTAACCCGTTTCGATCATTTTCGAGAGGTAGCACTTTGCACAATATAATATTCTGAAGTAATAGTTAAAGACAAGACAGGTCAAAAATTTCCTTACAAACTCCTTTTTTAAGTTTTAACAGTCGTTGAGTGTCAAATTAAATAGTCCTAAAAATATTAATTTATTTTTTATTTTGCTATTTTCAATTCAATGTAGCAATTAATATGAGACAAAAATAGTATAGTTTTTTTTTGTAAGGACTTTAAAATAGCCAAATCACATAAGTTTACAAAGATAAAATGTAATAGACCCCGTTACATAATGCCATTGGAATTTTAGAGATGTTTTAATTCGCCACTAGCCTATTTATAAGTGGAAAAATTCAACATTATATTAATACTAAGGGAATAACTGTAAAAATCTCAAGATTTTCGTGGAACGGGTGCTATCCCAAAATATCCCCCCATCTGCCATTGCCAACCTTCCAACTCCCAGGCTCCTAGTTTTCAAGAATGAGTAAATTAAAACACTTATTGAAGGGGTTAGCTCTGAGAAGTTCTAAAATCCTGGGGTGCAGCTAATAGGAGGGGGAACTCTCTCACCCAAAGTTCTAAGGCGTCGGCACGCATTGCTGACGCCTTGAAATTTTAGTGTCTTAATTAAGCTTATGTGTCCGCATTTGTGGGCACACTGGACGATTTTGTCGACACATTCTTTATATCCCCAATTCAAACTCAAGAGCCTAGATTTGCCCCTGCTAAAACAAGCGTTGGTCTCAATCATGAAAAATGGGCCCAGCTTTAAAGGGTTTTCAATTTTCTCCGTCAAAATTTGGAGTTGAATTAAAGCTTAGAGCTGAATTGAAAGATTAGTTAAGTTGAAAGAGATTCTAAAATTTTATCAAATTTTAGGAAAGACCAGTTGTTCCAGATCACCTCTGGCCTCCATGTAGATAGGCCGTAATTACACTACCCATCCTTGTGGGTACCGTAACCTCCTTTAAAATAGCTACATGGCATAATTTTGAAAGAATAAGAACTGAAACTAAAGTTCTCATATACTGACAGCTGGCTAGAGACAACATAAAAATTAAATCTCATAAGTAAAACTTTTATATCGTTTAATTATTCTTGGTGTGTATTCAGGAGAATAAAATTTTCTTTTTGGGGAAATTCTTAGAACCTGCAAAAAACTGGAGATAATGGAAACCCTGAGCTCACTATTTAATATTCACATGTTACTTTTAAGTTCTTTTCTCCGTTACAGTGGAAACCTTTGATTTGTAATCTTTTGTCAGCAGTCCACATGTATTTCATTGTCAGATGAATTTAATTTTTTCGAAATGTTGTTTTTTGTGAAAGTTTTTACATGCATATGATTTACTCGGGTATAATTTTTGAGAAACATTGAAAACATATCAGATAGTATTGGAAGATCATAGCCCACGTGCTGGTATTTGTTTTACTCGTTTTTCTCATGCTTATCTTAGAGAATCGCTTTGCAGATAGCTGAATGATACATTTAATTAGACTTCTGGGAGAATTTAGTAAACTATTGGCTAAACATTTCACTCTATTTTTTACTATTTTCAAATTACTTATCAAGCTAATTATTTTCAATTAACAAATTAGTACCAAACTACTGGAGCGTTCACTGGCTATTGTTTGTAAATATAGATTTAAGCCATTTTTGCTTCCAAGAAAAATTATTCATCACTGGCAGTTGTAACTGGGAGTCTTAACAACTTCTATTATTTCATACGTGTGTACGCAGGGAAAAAGCAAGAAGTTTATCACAGGGTGGATCCAGAATATTTTTTTTGGGGGGGGGGGCGAAATAGGTTGATCCGATAAACTTGCGTTAGTGGCAAGTTTAATTAACGCAAAATTGAGTTAATTAAGTAAATTACACTACTTTAGACTACGCTAGGGGGGGGGGGCTCGCCCCCCTGGACCCGCCACTAGTTTATCATAGATTTGGAGAACATTATCAAATAATGGCAAAGAATCAATGTAAAAGGATTTGCCAAGACAGCTTTGGAAATAACTAGAGCCTCAACTATGTCTAAACTGAAAAATATGGAAGTAATGGCCTGTCCTAACGAGAAATGGGGTAGCGCTCATAATGTAACCTAGTAGAGAGATAATATCATAACATGTTAATGGAAACTTTTAGAAACTTACATTTGCAAAGTTTCCCTAGTGAGAACAGTCTGATTGTGTTTTTCCTCTGCTCGAGTGGCCTACTGAAAAGTCGTTGAGAGACCAATAGTGGTTCTTGTGAAATCTGGCTTTGAAATGTTAATTCTGAAAATCAACTGACATACCGATACAACCAAAAGGCAAAAAAGAGATAGCGCTAATCTATCAGAGCACATAACCCTGGCTGATGCTCCTGCAAAGTATCCCTCCAAAATAGAGAGGAAACAGGGGAGTTACCGGAGCACGAAATACTTTGCTAATGTCGAAAAAAAGGACTTTGCTAATGTCGTAAGGCTTATAACTGTAAAGGTCAGCTGAGGTGACAGGCAAACCCTGAGGGATGAAGATAATGTTTTTCTTATTGAAGCCGTGGGGGCCAAAATTATGGAGGGCAATTTGAACTTTGCCTCTGGTGTCGTCTCGAAGAAATTTGAGGACGGCATAATAAAAGAAAAATGTCAATATGAACAGATTTCGTCATGGGCGAGGTATTGAATGGCCTGAAACCGGGATATTTACCTTTTGCCCCGGGAGGCACCCGTCCGAGAATAAATTTCTTCGTTGAAAATCCAAAAATTGTGTTACCAGAGAAGTTGTTGACGCTGGTTATTTGCCTGCAAACAGTTTCTCTTCCTAGGAGAAAATTGTCATAACCAAAACCAAAATCCACGTTAAAGAAGGTAAAACATGCCTGCATTTGATAATTGACATGGATCTGATTGGGCAAATAGAGATTCGGAATCTCGGTATCCCAGTTGGAAAAAGGGAATATGTGCTCCTCAAACTTTTTTTTAAGAGAATGGCAGAGTCCACCCCTGGGGAAGAGGAAGTTAGGCCTTAAAAAAACATAATCACAAATGACCTTAATATATATGCCAAGAGGGCTAAAATGCTGACAGTATTAATTTGCACCACTGTAAAGCAGCTTCCTATAATATTAGGAAGCAGCTGGCAGAGACGGAGACATAAGTGAGAATAGTAAAGGAGCTGATAACCATCACTAGGAAAGCCATGGGGAAGATCAGAGAAGGTGAAATTCCTGTTTGTAATGTGGTAATCACCTTTGCCATTCCAAGAATTCAGATGCTTCAAGATTACCGAAGTATTGTTCTAGAGATGTAGTTGCCATAGCTGTGAAAAATCTAATTGGTTGTAAACTGTAATGTCTTATTCAGCTTTTATGCCATGTTATGAAGAAGCAGCTAAGGTAATAAAACTGATAGGATATTGTGAGAACGAAAAAAATGTCCATAACTCTATCGTGTAATGCAGATGTGCGGCACACTTCATGGAGAAGTACATACGTGAATACGAGGGGTCCTGGGCTCCTGGAATACATAATCAGGGAGAGTCTTGAATGGTGGAACTAGAGCACAAGGCTGACTTTCAAAACAATAAGAAGAAGAGAAGTGTGACATTTAACAATAGCCACTTAACAGCATACAAGAGTAATAAGAGATTGGTACGTGAGTGATCTTCCGTCATTTTTAAGATCATTGTTTGATTTGGCTTAGTGCCGAAATATCTCACCATAAAGAAAACTAATGAGAGACACAAGAAAAACCAATTGCCTTACATGTAAACAAGCATTAGCTGAAAAACTGATAAATCTGCTATTAAATCATGACGAGACTTATCAGGACCTTGTAAAGGCGACAGAAGGGCTGATGGCTTTAAGGCAACCCTTCTAATATCTGTGGTGGAAAGCGAGCAAGGAAATAATTGGTTGACTTTGGAACTAAGTCAAAATGGGAAGTTGACACGAAAAGAGTATTAAGAAAAGCCATCCAAGCGGATTATCCCGAAGGCATGCTTGGATTGATCAAAACTCCTTAAAAAAGAAATAAGGAGGGCAAGGAGGATCCATTAGATGAATTTGTGTGACGCTATAGAGTCAGATAAAGCCAATAACTAGCTACTGAAGGCTCTAAAGAGAGACCAGCAGACACATCTGGGTAGTGTATCAAGTGAAGATGATACTTTAGCCATGGATCTAGAAGAAAATCTAAATCGCATGATTGCAAGCAGTGTAGGAGACCCAGAGGGAATGACACCCTATCTGACCTGTAATAGTAATATAATTTGTAGGTTGAGGCTGGTGTCCTGAACTGTAATGAAGAATTTGGTCGAAAATCTGTCGATGATTCCCGACCATTTAAAGCTCCTGGAGAAGATATGGTTTATCCCATAATGCTCTAAAAGGGATGGAAAGATATTAAAACTTATTATATTCGTATAGCTAGGAGAAGCCTCACTTTAGGCCAAGTTCCCAAGATGTGGCTAAAAGGAAGAGGTTTCTTCATACTCAAACCTGAGAAAGAAGATTATTCAAGTCTTTGGTCACATAGAATGATCATTTTAACAACTTTTAAACTGAAAGGGATGGAACGACTTATTCACTAGTACCTGATAAGTAATCAAGAGACCAAAATATGATTTCAGAACAACAAAGTGCCATCTTGGCCTCAGCGGCCAAAGTATCCTCAAACTGGAAAGGCAGCACACCCATCAGGATATTCCAAAAAAGGAGGTGCTACCGAGCCGCGCAACTGGTGAAGTATAAGTTTACAGTGCATTTACACATTGCTGAAATCTGTCCGGATTTAGCAATCCGGGTGGGAATCCGTCCGTTTCCATGCTTGAAAAACTCTCTAGCTTTCTGCAACCATTTGAGCAAATCAGGACGGATTCTTGGAAAGGTTTTTAAATGGATAAAACCATGACTATGGATCATCAAAAACTTGATGGTCTTATAACATTGGTTCAAAGCTACCCCAGCTTGTATGATACTGCTAACACAGGCTATAAGGAAACCTAGACAAATAGTGTCATTTGGCTCTATTGCTCAACAGCTTTTAGAGGAGGGTAAGAACATTATATCCTTCTTAATGTTTTGATTATAGCTAGGGGCGCTACAGCTAATTTCGTTACAACTTTTAGGGTAAATTTAGGACATAGGACCATAATGAGATAGGTAGGAAATAAATAGACCATTCGATTCAGAATTTAAATTTAGATCATACTGATGCACCTATTTGAAAACTTTGCCTTGAAACGTAGCGTTTTCTGGGCCATCGTTCGAAAAGGTACGGACGGCTTTCTGTAATGTGTAAATGAACCATTACTGTCAACACCTGGGAAGATGCTCTCACATATGATCCTACAGAGAATCCGAAAACAACTTGATCATCACCTCTGATACGAACAGTATGACATCTGACCAAATCATTCATATGCGGACCTTATATCCACGCTTCTAAGTGACTTCTAACTGAAGAAAGTAGAGAGTTCCGTTCGAAGATTTTTATGATCTTGGTGGACTTCGATAAGGCATACTCCGTATATCGTGAAAGCCTATGGAAGATTCTCATCCATTATGGAATCCTTGGTAAAATAGTGACGATTATTACCGCCATGTATGAGGATAGTGAAAGTTGTGTCAAGACACCAAAGGGCCAAACTCGTTTCTTCGGATTTTGTCAGGAGTAAAAAAGAGGTTTGTTCTACCACCATTACTTTTTGTGATTATGGTTGATTAAATCCTGCGGAACACAGAGACAGGAGGCATCAGATTAAGCCCCGAAGTCCAGGCTAATGATATTGACTTCGAAGATGAATGATGTGGTAAAAATTATGCGAAATAGTGCTGCAGGGTCTGATTTAATGTCGGTGAAGGTATTTAAGGCAATTTTTATTCTGTCATATCGTATCAAATTGTGTACATGATTAATGAAAGCTTTAAAAATGGTTTATATCCTGAGTGCCTTATAGATGTAAGGGCGATCCCTTTATTTAAAGGAGGAGAGTAGAATAATGTAAGTAATTATAGGCCGATATCCCTCCTTTAGAGAAACTTCTAAACATTAGAGTATCTGAGTTTTTGGAAAATTTTGGATTGTTTTTTCATCATAATCAATTTGTTTTCATAAAGGGATGTCTACAGAACAGGCAGTTTTAATGTTGACTACGTTTGTAAATGATGCTCTAGACCAGGGTTTTAAAGTGACGTCCATTTTCTTAGATATTGTAAAAATGTTCGACACTGTTGACCATGTAATTTTATTGTGGAACCTAGAAAATTGTGGAATATCAGGAAAGGCATTGAAGTTACTTGAATCCTTTTTGAGTGGTAGGATAGAATATGTAGAAATATCTGTAGTTAAGTCGAGTGAAAGAGTAGTTGAATTTGGTGTGCCCCAGGGTTCTGTTTTAGGCCCCCTTTTATTCCTAGTACATATATCAATGACTTGAGCTTTTCTGTAATGAGTTTGATAAATAATTTTCAAGGTTTATATACTAATTCTAAGGTTTTCCTTCCCAGTTTTACTGATGATACCCATTTTGCTGTGGCAGCAAAGACTTCAGCTGATTTAACAGAAATAATGAAAAAGGGTATACTATGTATAGATAAGTGGATGAGAGTAAATAAACTTTTGTTAAATCATAATAAATCAGGGTTTCTTGTGTATGGTAGTTCTTCTAATTGCTACTCTTGGATCATTGATATACAAATAGACAATTATGTAGTCAAGCGTACCAATAATATCAGATATCTTGGTGTTATTGTTGATGAATGCCTTAGTTTTAAAAATCATGTATCTTTTTTTAGTTGTAAAACTACAAGAAATGTTGGAATAATGAGAAAGTTAAAGAACGTATTCCCGAATTATTTGGTGAGAATAATTTATTTCTCTATAGTCCACCCGTATTTGGTTTATTGTGTGAGTATATGGTCTAGTACGTTTTCTATCCACTTGAAGCAACTGCGTGTGATGCAGAACATGGCACTTTGAGTGTTGACCGGAGATAGTAAAGAAACATCAGTTATATCTTAATATGTACAGTTAAAAATTATCCCTCTGTCAGGTCTAAGAAAATTCTATCATGCATTGTTCATGTATAATTATTATTCCAAATTGGTTCGTAAGTGTTTCCTAAATCTATTTACTTCTGGTGATGAAATGCACTGCTATCCTACACGATATGCTAATGAAGTAAGGACACCTCAAGTCGTTAGAACTAGATCTTTATTTTCAATACTTCATATTGGGCCAAATGTTTGGAATAATTTGCCGGAATTTTTGAAAAATTCAGCAAATGTAGGTGTTTTCCATAAAGATCTTAAAACAGTTTGTCTCCAGTTGTATGATTTTTGAAAAATTGTTAAATTGAATTTCCTTCGCTCTCCAGTTTCCCACCAAAAAAAAACAAAAAAAAAACATTTAATGCAATTAATTTGTTTAATTGTTGGATGGAAACAAGGAGTTTTTGAGTGTGTTGGTTGGTGGAATTTATTTTTGGTTGTGGAAGGGTTGTGTAACCTGGAGTGGGGCAAATGCAGATTTTTTTTTTCCTTTTTTCTTTTTTTCTTTTCACTTCTTGTCTTTTTTAAATTTAATTCCCGTGTTTAAGGGGTTACTCCAACCAAGCGAAAGCTTACGCAGGGCTAATTGTTTGTTATATTGCTTTTTTTTTGCTTTCTTTTAAGTATTCTCCTCATGTGTTTTCAATTCAATTCAATTAAAACTTTTTATTTCCTCCGAATACGAAGAGTAAAAAAGAAATAAATAAAAATAATAACCGCTAATCAACAGGCCATAAAATTATTTTAAACTATATAACAACAAATACGCAAAGGCCTTCAATCAAAATTACCACACAAATTAACACTTCATTCAATAGATAATAAATTAACACTTCACAAATTAACACTTCATTCAAAAATTAAATCAAATAAAATAAATTAAGCTTCGTGCGCAGCTCTATATAAATTATGAGAAAAACATTTAATTTGGATAAAAAATTCTTTTGCTTTTTCTCCAAAACATCAACAGGATTTTTTATTTTATATGCATTCATTAAAAAAGTATTTGATTCTGATTTAGAAAAGCGGCAGAGGAAATTAGAAAAATTAAAAAATTTTGTTTTTACATGCGCAATATTAATATTTCTAAAAAACGGGAGAAGCTATGAAAAAAATAAAATTTGAGGCAAAGCGACTGTATTATATACCCGAGCCAGTGATTTCCGAGAAAGAAGATCGCGAAGACAAATTACTGCCCCGAAACTAGACGCTATTCTACTTTTACCTGCTTTAGAAATAGAAGCACGGCATAGAGCTAAAGTTGGTCCATAAGGCACACCAAGATATAAAAAGATTCCAAAGGTTTTAAAATGCTATCATAAGTACGGACAGAAATTTCTGAATTAACGAGATCATTAGCCTTAGGACCAAGAATTAAAAACTGACACTTTTCAGGGCGAAAACGAAGTCCATGCTCACTAAAAACCTTTGCTAAAAAATCTACATTTTGTTGAAGTGACTGAAGCGATCGACTCAAAAGGAGTAAATCATCTGCGTAAGCAATCCACAACAGAACATAACCTTTACCATAAATAAAAGTCAACTGAATTTGATCAAATAGCCCCAAAACAGAAATATTGAAAATCAAAGGAGAAATAATGCTTCCTTGTCTCAGCCCCCTACATAACTTAACATTATAATCACTAAACTGATTCTTCCACTTAATACGAATACGAGAGGAGCCATACCACTTTTTTATAACCAAAACTACTGGTAGTTGGACATTATTCTTCAGAAGCGCAGTCATAGCCCAAGAATGGATAATTGAATCATATGCTGCCGCAAAATCTAATGCAAGTGTATAAACTCTATCCCATTGCTTACAAAAGAATATTATTCTTGAAAGGAGGGTATGAGCAACATCCATGCTTAGACCCTTGCGGAACCCAATTTGATTCAGGCCTTGGTTACAAGACTCCAAATACTTTAATAAAACTAACTCAAAAACTTTGCTAATCTGGCACGAAATAGTAATCGGCCTGTAATCAGAACATCGATTCGTATTCCCTCCTTTTTTTGAAAGGGGTGAAGTGGTAGCACGAGAAAAGCTAGTTGGAAGAACTCCAGAAGAAAGAATAGTAGTAAAAAGAGTAGCGAGGAGAAGGATTGCTTTGGGGGATGCCCATTTTATATGGTTTGAATGTATACCATCATGATCAAAAGAATGCTTACTTTTTAGAGCTTTAATTGCTACCGTTACATCATCAACAGAAAGATATTTTACTATTTGGGCGGGGCTTTGAAATTTCTTCCGGTAATAAAGAGTCGAGCCGTGATTCAACTGCCGCATCACCGGATGAAAAAACTTGATTATAATGAGTTATCCAATCATCTAGTTTCAGAGAACTATTAGAATCCGGTGAACAATTATTATTACGACGTCTAGAATTAACCAAACTCCAAAGCTCATTCTTATCACCAGTAATCCTTGAACCAATTTCATCTTTTATAATTTCATTATGCAAACGCAACTCAGCCCGAAAAACGCGTTTAGTTAATTTCATACCATCATAAAATGGTCCGGATTGCGGTTTTCCCGCGCAATTCCAAAGGTAACAAGCTTGAGATGCATTCTTTTGGCTTTGCTTTAAAATCGTGTTAAGGTTCCAACCTAAAACACGAGATCCACGACGGAAAGAATCAGTTCTAAATGCTTTATTAGCCCCGACTTTTAAACTATGAACAATTTCAAGGTAAAATAGATCAATGTCAATTTGATCAACATCCTTAGAATAATTTACAATTATTTTAGCTAAAAGTGCATCTGATTCTTCATGATATTTGCACATTTTTTCCCGATCCCAGATCATTTTATTTACAATTTGACTAGAACGATGGATAACTTTAAAAGATGGAATTTGAATGTTTAAATGAAAAGAAAGGTAAAAATGGTCACTAATAGGCATATCCAACCCAACATGAACAGGCTGTGACTAGTGACTCCTCTATCCATTGAATGCATTCTGAATTGCTCATCAGGAGTCCCCGTAGGAAATAGTAAGTTTTCCATATATGGGGGATCTTATCACAAATAGTTTATTGAAAATTTTAGAACAGCATTCTGGATTTACCCAGGGCTATGCGGATAATCTAGTATTCTTATTGAGCAGATAGTCGTAGGTGAATAGAATATGCCGTAGGAAATCTAAACATGGTTGTAAAAATCAAAACTACATTTAGCTCCAGAAAAGTTCGAAATAATCGCAGAAATGGCAAGTTCTCTATCCTCTTAAAACATAATGATCACCCGTTTTCCTTAAAAAGACGGGTGATATACTTTGGGATCCTTATAGACCAACAGTTAAGCTGTAAAACTCACTGCAAAGAAAGGACTCGGAAGCCACAGCCTCTTGTATGCAGTGCCAATGACTGATGGGTATGAATTGGGACCTGATTCTGGATCATTATGTACTAAATAAGAATGTAATCAGGCTGATTTTGCCAAATAGACCGATTTTGCCATGGCATTCATGGAGCTAATATTAGGACTCCAATGTATAGAAAATTTTGTAGAGAAGAAGTAAAAAGCAATGTCAGGCTGCAGATTGTTCGTCAATGGACAAATAAGAAGGAGATACGAGCCAGAAAAAAGTAAAATAAAAGCCACGTTGGTATCTGCAACTGAGTGATGTTTAAATTTGAGGAATTACAGATGCCTATTGATAATATCATCCTAGCAATAAAAGCCAAGAGGCAATTCCAGATAGCCATAAAGGATAAGAGACAAATCGAATAAAAAATCTAAAGCCGAACTGGTTTCTTTACCTAATGTACCAGTCCTTGGTGTGAAACCTAAGGATATTTCGTTGAAACATGACCTTGAAACTTGCTTTAAATCCATCAGGCCCTTGGGTAACTTTCTAAATACCGGGAAAGATGAAACTTGTGGCATTTTAGGTAGGCGGAGTATATAGAAGTCCTTGCTTGTATCGTTAATTTTACATTGGCCGAACCTACCAACAGTTTGTCGAGTGTGTTATTGAGCATCGCAATTCCGAAGATAATTCTCTCAAATTTAGAAAGGTTCCGGAAATTTTTGTTTCGGCTTTGCAGGATATATATTTTTATCATCCCGATTGTTTTGTTCAATGTGAGGAAGCAACAGCCATTTCTAATGATAAGAGTTTCATGCAATGGTTAAGAGAAGCCTAAGAAATTAGAAAAAAAAATGTATTTTGCAGATTTGGCTACTAAAATCACATTTGAAATGTAAATATTGGTCCTAATTATGATATTATAAGAAAAAAACTATAATAAAAAATTCTAGCAAAGTCTTGTAAAATCTTCAAGGGATTAAATTAAATAAGAAAATCACAAAGATTGGCAGCATTGGATGCTAACATAAGGGTTATTTCTCAGAAGAATAATTAAACTCATTTGCCAGTAGCTGTGTGTTCATTACATTAGTTCTCTAATTGTATATGTAAGCATCGATTATTTATATTTATTGGTTTGGTTGTTTTATTTTCACTTTATATATATATATATATATATATATATATATATATATATATATATATATATATATATATATATATATATATATATTCTTTTCGTTGTAGATTTCAGTTATTTTTTTCTCGTTTTTTCTTTTAACACTGAAGACGCCTTATTTATTTCGAAATATGTGTCTAATTTTTCTCTTCCTTTTCCTCATTCTGGCCATATATCCCTTTGTCTTCTCTAGATTTATTTCTTTGAAGAGAAATAGAGCAATATTTAGAGCTGCTCCATAAAAGTAACGCGATAATTTGGTTTACGAATAATTTGTGATTTGAAGAGAAACCTGGAACTGGGAAGGTATTATACCGATAAATACACCCAATCTGGTTAAAGATATAGCCAGTTATCATCTTGGTAGTTTTTCTACGATGTTCAAGCTGAACTGTTTCGAACAGAACGGGCAACATGATCGCTGATGCTCAAGGATTGTGCAGGTAGAAACATGTAAATTCTAACGGACAACCAAAAATCTCTTATTGCTCTTTAGAATACATAGAGTCTGCAAAGTAATGAATGGAATTCCTATGAAGAACTGTACAATCTAGTAACCAAAGAACACTGAATTACATTGATATGGGTCCCAGGAAACTCTGGGATTGAGGGTAATGAGACGGTGGATGAAGCGTTCGAAGCTTAGACCTCACTGATAGAATATGGACCAGAACAATTTATCTCTATTTTTCGGAGCGGTTGGGAAGTGGTAGTAAGGAGATGGTGTAATTGAAGAACGGACGACAACTGGCAAAGGAAAGCGGGATACAATGAAGCATAGGGTGAGTCCCTGAAGCTTAATCCCATACTGACTAAACATATACTACGACTAAGTAGATCGAAGATAAGAATGGTAAATGAAGCCATAACACGAATTGGAAAATTTGGGAAGCCCCTCTCCCGAATTGGGAGGATTGACTTGCCTTTATTCCGAAAATGGCAGATGACCGTTGAAACTAGGAGTCATGTGATTAAAGATTGTCCTGCCAGGAGTAGACACTGGCTGAAGTCTTTCATCTTCGAAATTTCAAGTGGGAGGATGTAGCGAGGGAAGAAAGGGTTTGGCAGCTGGAAACTAGATTGTGTACTTAAATGAAGTTTGCCAATTGGAACTAACACGGGTTGTCTAGTTTGTCATGTTTTAAAATAGTAAAACATTGTATCTGAGCTTAAATGGTAGACTGATAACTGAGAGGTTGCTGGCGAGTGATACGGGCATCCATACCCCTCGCTTGCTAGAAAGGGGAGTGTGGAATTGAAACTCTAATGCGGGTATTTATGTTTGGGTAACAAACAAACCTTTGTTGTAATATTCTGATTAGCTCTTTTATTTAAATATATAATATTTCTATAAATATATTAAAGCCAGTATAAAAAAATCTCTATTTCTCTGTGGTTTAATTTTCACCATAAGGTTTTAGTTTGGATACTGGAGTATATAATAAATTTACATATCATGAATGATGAAAATATAGCTTGTAATGAATAACTAGCAGAATTTTTAAAAATACAAGAAAATATTACAGAAAAGCTGGAATTTTTGTAATGAAAGTAGAGATAGAAAAAGAACATTAAAACGAAAAAAAGTTATTTCTTTGCATCCAATGTAGTATCTTAAAAATCGTGCAAATCAACAGACTGCAGGTATTTATCAATTTTTATAGGATTATGGAGGACTAGGACCTTAAATATGACTCCCTGTTTTGGAAATGCCAATGTGTCCTAAAACAAGGTTCTTTAAATTGCTTATCAAATCATACTTTTTTTCAAAAGGGTTGAAGTACATCCAGGTTCTCAGAGGAGCATAAATACAATATCTCAGGAACCGAATAGGTATTAAGTTTCCACTTTCAGGGAAATTAGAGGGGGAGTAAAACTAAATCAAAAGGTACAATACATATCCAGATTATCAAAAGAGTATATGTGCAATATCCCAGGAAAAAGGGGGGTACGTTGGAAGTTTTAAAGCATATTATTGGGAATGTTGAACAAAATCAAAAGACTCTATGTCCGTCCAAGTTCGTCCTAAGGGCATATTACGGCATCTTAGGAACGGATAAAGGTATTAAGTTGAAACTTAGGGACCTCTTGAGGGGGATTTACAACTAAATATGGATGTTGAAATGGTCTATCTTCAATATATATGGGATGTCTAAGGACATTAAGGTGAAAGTATCAAGGGATATTGAACAAAATCCATATGTACTCTATGCATGCAGGTTATCAAAAGGGCATATGAGCAATATCTGAAAAACAGCTGAAAATAATAAATTGAACGTTTGAGGGCTGCTACAACTACTACTTATACAATTAGTACTACTGCTATTGTGACTTTTCCAAGCTGTGGCTTTTTCTTACTATTTGAATTTATGACTGCTTCCAACTGCAAACACTTGTGAATGTGACTAATTGCGACTGCTACCCCAACTAATTGTAACTACAATTACCAGTGCATATGACTTTGACTGTATCAACTACTTTGCTATAGCAAACAACAAGACAATCCCTCAAACTGGAGCAATGCCAAAAAGACAGGGATAGACTGGCTGGTAGGTTTTCGAGCTTAAAATCCACAACTGTTACTACGCAAGCCTGAACCCACAAGCTTGAGTCATGCAACGAGCTTTAACAGAGTCAACATTGGACAGTTCTTCTCAAATCCGAAGTCAGTTCTAGAGAAGCTTAATTTTAATGCTAGTAACATATACAACTGTGACGAAAATTTTGTGACCACTGTTCATGTTCCTCCTAAAGTTTTTAGGGAGAGGGGTCAAATGATATTGTGCAAGGTAACATTATCAGATAGAGCTATCCTTGTGACCATGGTCGGCACTGTTTCTGCAAGCCGTCAGTATTTACCACCTTAATTTATATTTCCAAGGAAAATTTTTCAGCCTCACATGCTAACTGGTGCTCCAGCAAACTCAGCAGGTGGATCAGTCAAAATCTATTTTTGATATATATTCATCACCTTAAGGATATATTCACATCGATAATTTTCCAAATTAGGCTACAAGAAAGCAGTAAAAGAATCTGGTATAGATTTTGTTTGGCAAAATACTAAAATGAAAAGTGCATTAATAATAGTTCAAACTGAGTTTGAAAATCGGGTTCCTGATTTCTCAAAGATCTCACTTAAGATGGATATTTTCGAAAACCCCTTCGCAGTGGATATCAGTAATGTACCAACTGATTTGCAAATCAAGCTGATATATTTGCAAAGTGATACCACACTTAAAATAGCTTTTAAGGAAAAAAAACACCTTGGAAGATTCCAATGGAAGTTTGCCTTCTGAAAACTACGAGGAATTAAAAAGGCTTGCTGAGCAATTAATTACTATGTTTGGTAGTACATGTATTTGTAAGTATACTTTTTTCAATTCTGAAATATCCAAAAAACTAAGACTTTTCTCGGTTATCGGACATACATTGGGATGGAAAAATCCACGTTTCTACTACAAAAATACAAGGTTATGTAAAAAAAAACTTGCAAATCAAATGCAACAACGAAAACGTCATTGATTGTATTAAATACTATTAATGTAGTAAAAATATACATTAAGCGTTTAATTTTTAAACCTAAAATATTTGTATATAAATATTGTAGATGTACTCTACTAATTAAAGTATACCTAAAATACTAGACTAGAGTTTAATGACATGTGACCTAAGTGCGCTCCGCGTAATATCCCAAAGTAAACTTTTGGCCCTTTTACAACAAAAGGTTGCCGACCCATGTTTTAGATGATTCTCAGAAAAGAAAATTATATAACACGCTTTATCTATAAACTAAAACAATAAAACTAGGGATCGCTTAATTCTCAAATGACGTTTCTGAATCTGTTGAAATAAATTTAACTTTTATTTCTTTTTTTGGACCATTACTTTTTAAGAAGAGAGATACAAGGAAGGGAAAAGATTGATATGCAAATTTTCATAACCACAAAACAGCATCTATAGATTCATTTTCAGCAGGAAACTACATAATTTACTCCGTTGGGAGCCAGTAACAAGGGACCACGTGCCTTTTTTGTCTCCGGCTTGTTTTTGCAAAAAAATAAGGTCTTTGCTCATTCTACAGTTGAACAGAGCCTTTGTCTATTTTTTTTTAGTTCACACCAAGAGAAAGTCTTTAGTCCTTCGGAATTTGAAGATGGCGTATCTCATGAGCAAATATATATAGTATAAAAACTTAGTAGATATTATTTTTCATTAGCTCTTGAAGGAGAATCAGTGGCGGATCCAGAGGGGAGCGAGGGGGGCTCGCACCCCCTAACGTCGTCTAAAGTAGTGTAATTTACTTAATTAACGCAAGTTTGGTTTAATTAAACTTGTTCCTAACGCAAGTTTATAGGATCAATCTATTTTGTCCCCTCCCCCTACAAAAAATCCTGGATCCGCCCCTGAGAAGAATTGATGAGTATGAAAAGAAAATTGCATCCCTCTTCGTTCAACAGTTAATTCTAAAAGTTTGTTTTGTTTTTTGCAGAAAACTATTTGTTAAATGTTTCTAAAATTGTATTTATGGCTTTTTTTTCTCTCTCATAAACTACCTACAAAATTTTGCAAGTCCAGGGCAATGAAACAAATGGTAGCAATAATTTTAAATCAAAATACAAGTCTCATTGCACACACCTTTGTCTTTCTCAGATAAATCTTGTTTGGTATTCACATTCAACCTCTTACTTTCAGCTACCAGAGACCAGATATCCGAATAGAATTATCGACACGGAGACAAGTATGGGCGCAGAACTATTGGAAGAATTGAAACTTTATTTCATGTTTTGACGGTGGAGATTCAGTTTCATAATACTGTTGAAAAAGTTGACGGAACTTCTATCACATCAGAATCATTTCCCACGCCACAAATGATAAAAACGTGTGATAATTCTGCTTCACTCTCTTATCAGTCTGCAATGAACTGCCATCCAGGGAATGAGTGTCGAAATGAATTACTATCAGATCACTCTGAAGCAAGTCTGTCAACAAATATTTTTACTCAATTTGCCACCCCCTGTGACAACCGTGGACATTCAAAGAAGTTTTTTTCTGTAATCTTCTAAGTATTTTTCCGTTTTTTCTAAGGATATTCCCTTTCTTCTTATCTATGAGTTTGTCTGCTATAAATCTTCTAAGTATTTTTCCGTTTTTTCTAAGGCTATTTCCCTTTCTTCTTATCTGTGAGTTTGTCTGCTATAAAACCTTCTTTTTCAATAAGAAGAATTAATTAATTCAATTTCAAGGTTAGACTGATTGCTGCAACCTAGTAAAGAGCGAAGTTCATCTTATAGTAATACAAAATGTAAAAACGCTTTTCGAAAAAACGAAAAACAACTGCCAATGAAGCTGATTCAGGAATACTACTACTCACCGCAGTACCAAGCGATCTGAAGCCATCACAGTTACACATGCTACTCCTCTATCTCAATCTATTTAAAGTCTCTCTCTTTACACCCTCCCAAGAAGCTCCCATATCCCTTAAATCTTTGCACACGACATCTTCGCACTCCATTTAGGAACCACCCGCTTTTTATTTGAACCTAGACGGTTTTCCGACAAGAGTATCTTTGAAAATATGTCATCCTTCGTCCACAGAACTTGTCCTAACCATCTCAACCTTTCTCTCATTATAACTTTAGAAAGCGGGAATTAATAACATTTTTCGTATAGCCTACTGTTTGAAATACGGTCAGACAGGCGGTTACCCAAAAGAATCCGTAGGTAATTTCTCTGGAAAATATGTATCAAGTTCTCCTCCGTCTTTAGGAGCGCCCACGATTCAAAACCGTGTTTGACTACTGTCATCACTTTAGCTTCTAATGGTAGTAGAGTGGTTTAAGTATAATTTTTTTAAAATTGCTAGAAACTTTCCAGATTTTAAAAATTATGTTCATAATCTTCAGTAACTTATCTCTAACTTTACAACCACCGCATTTAAAAAACTCATTTAACACACTATCAGCACCTTGGATCTTTTTTTTTCAATCTTTCTAGCACTGTCACTAATTTTTACTCACAGAATAAATCTTCATTCACATCCAAAGTATCATAAACTTTTTCGTTATTTTCTACTTCCTTTCTTGTATCTCCGTCACAGTTGAAGAGACTATTTAAAATTTTGCCTGTCGACAACGTTGAAGACATTCTAAATGCTGCATAAAGCACGAAATTTCCAAATAAATGCCAAAGACGATCTATGCATGTAGTAGGATATGCAATATTAAAATTCTTTGAGATGAGCACAATATCAGTATAGAATTGCAAAAAAATAATGTGAATATTTGAAGCTATAAATAATGTATAAATAAGTGTACGAGTAATACAGATAAGTTTTACAGACAGGCGACCAGACTGCAAGATTGAAAAGGTCATTGTTCAGTTTCAGTTTGCAGTAACTGCGAGAGACCGTATTTCAGTTTTCAGTTTCAACTGCGAGATTGAAAAGGTCATTGTTCAGTATCAGTTTGCAGTAACTGCGAGAGACCGTATTTCAGTTTTCAGTTTCAACTTCGAGATTGAAAAGGTCATTGTTCAGTTTCAGTTTGCAGTAACTGCGAGAGACCGTATTTCAGTTTTCAGTTTCAACTGCGAGATTGAAAAGGTCATTGTTCAGTTTCAGTTTGCAGTAACTGTGAGAGACCGTATTTCAGTTTTCAGTTTCAACTGCGAGATTGAAAAGGTCATTGTTCAGTTTCAGTTTTACAGTAACTGCGAGAGACCGTATTTCAGTTTTCAGTTTCAACTGCGAGATTGAAAAGGTCATTGTTCAGTTTCAGTTTGCAGTAAAGACTTGCTTGAAGATCTTCCGATGAATATAGAAAAGCCTTCTAACAGAGTTTATTGCATCAAAGTTGGTGTAGCTTCCATCCTTTGAAACCATGAGGACGCTTTAAGGTATTAATATATGGACAGCTATACCAGGCAACTCACATATATAGATAATGTCTGCCAAATTCACTTCCTTTATTCGATATTTTTAGAAAGTTGTTGACGTAATAACGTTTTGGAGTAATGATTAACTACATTTTACTCCCACAGAATATATAAAAAAAAACTTATATTAAAGCACGACCTTTAAAACTAAGAATGTTTTTAAATCAGTCCTGGATTCTTCACTTCCAAAGAATACTTTTTTTGGTATTTCATTGGGATTTTTTTTTTCTATCCGAGCGCGGTTCTAATCGAGATTGCGGTTTTAGTTTACTTCAGTCGAGCGTAAACAGTAGTAATTTGGTTCATGAAATAAATTTGACAGTTTTCCTCTAAACCTTGAAATTCAGATCTTAGGGGTTGATTTTCGATCAGTGCAAATTTTATCCTTACCGTCATCAAGGCTCAATTAAACTGATTTTATTCTATTAAAAAATTTAACAGATTTCTGGGGAAAAAAGCTAACCAATTCTCTTCTATTTGATGAAACATAAACCAAAATTCAATGTTCAACTAAAATGTTACATTTCTTATTTATCCTATGATCTTTTGCTGGCTTATATTTCAGTTTTTTTATTTAATATTAGAGTAAAAACATCATTTTCTAGTAAATCATGTGCTTTATTCAAAACCGAAATAATGATTCCCGAATGGATGTATTTTTGTAAACTTCCAAGATGGCGTTAGTCCTGAGAAAAAACTGAGAAATTCAAAATTTAACCTAGATAGAAAAGAATAAGCTATAATCGCTTAAAAAAAAATTTGGTTACTCGCAATGGAACGATTAATCGTAATGGCGGAAATTGTGATTTCTCTGCAGATGTTTGGAAACCTGAAACTGATTTTTATGGTCATAATCTCTTAGCATTTCAAGAAGGCAGAGTTAAAGTACAAATATCGCTCTTGAAATGCTCCGATCTTTTCTAGTTATGTCTGTTTAAGCATACAATTGCTATCACTTAATTGTCAATCACAATGTTTCTACAAAAAAAGAGAGACCTCCCTTCCTCTATAGCCATATTACACGCCTAGTCTATATTTATTCTTCCAAATGTATGTTAGTGTTCTCCTTTCAGGAATCAGGCATTTTACGTAATTCTGGCCCTTTAAAAAACTTTGATTCTTAACTTTTTGATTCATCATCCAATCATGATGTATGGCTAAAAATAAGTCTTCCTTACATATTAAACGTATTAGCTGTTTTTCGTATTTCAATGAACTATGACAAAAAACGTATTTTTGGTTAATCAATCGGCGCTAACCGCTTATTTAAATGTATTTAAGTATTTTCACATGTATTTTTACTATACATTTCAAATTAGAAGCTAACCATTTCCATTAGTTGAATGTGGTATAACTTATGTAGATCTATTCTACTTCGAGGCTGTTCTTGGGACTTTGATGTAGAGGGGGGGATTAACGTGGAGAGCTGGTTGGAAGGATTTTTGTTGTTATTTTTTACTACTAGGTTCTGAAAGGCCGAAGAGTTGGTGCAATCTTTCACATCTTGGAAGGATTTCAAACCTGGAATAAACCAGAATTAAATACGTCTATTTAATGCAATAAATGCCTCGTCCAAACATTTGAATTGAACCTTTGTTCTTAACCGAAGTCCGGTTGCATATAAAGGCACCAAATCAGGCAGCACAAGCCCTTACCACCTGGATTGTTAAGATATTTAATATCTTAACAATCCACGCTTTGCGATCCATTTCTCTATTGACAAATATCCGTTTGACTAGTTTCCTTTAGCATTTCCCTCACTGTATATTGATAATATACCAGTAAGATCACGGCTTGGTGATTTTTGGCTACTACATCCTAGGCGCGTACAAACAGTTTTCCCATTTAATCTGCCCTCAAGGGTCCAGTGTATATTACCTTGGAACGCGTATTTTCGAAGAAACTTTCTCAAAATGCCTTTGCAAACCAACTTGAGACTTAGAACCTACTTGTAATTCCTAAAAATATCTAATAATAACATTGCACTACTAATTACCGATTTTTATATACGTATTGGAATAAACTAATTTAAAATTATGTTCTTTAAAACTTAATGTTACAAAGGCAAAGCCCATTTTGCGTTCAAGAGAAATCTGACCCGTATACCCGTGAAAAAATCGAATGTCGCTTATGTTTATACTTGTTTACATGTTCTCCGGAGCACTTGCATCTCGGTCCGGCTTTGTATAATGGTTGAGATAGGGATTCTTGGGGGGTTTTCCCATTCTCTAACTGTGTAGGAGCTTTCTCAGATTAGCTACTTTTGATGGACAGTTTACTCTTATTGAATCTTGCATAATTAGAATCCTCAAAATAAAGCCGTTTGGTTTGTATACACAATAAATATTATATTTTTGTTTAGAGTCTCAGTAGCTGTTTGCATAATTTGCCCTTTAATTACAGTTTTTTTTTTACCTCGAATTGTTTGACTATAGATTTCAAAAATTATGTATATATTATATATCTATATTATCTATATTATCATTATATGTCTATACATTGTCTATAATATGATTAACTGAAGGATCTTTATTTTGCAGACTAGCATTGACGTTAGAAGGAAGAGGATTTCATCAACTAGTAGACCTCCTTGGCATAGCTAATGCCGCGTATACTGTTTCTTCATTGTTGGGCCTAGCTTACCCAAAGACCATTCCAATTTTCAATTCTTGCGTAGCAGTTTTATGTTTAAAAGGTTTTTTGTATTTACTATCTTTATTAAGTTTTTAAAAGGGTGAAATAATCATAATTATATTACAGAGAGTTTACTTGTAAAAAACGCATGGTTAGAAAGCATTTCGTTCTTTTATTGGCTTAGTATTTTTCACAGGGGAACTGATCAGGTTTTAAAAAGTGGTATTATTTGTCTCTCCCATACTCTAAATCTTCTATGCTATTTCTCTATTGAAATAAGAAATCATATCAATTAATTATAAAATAGGTCACAAAACTAAACCATTGGAATTGAACACGCTTTTCATCGTGATAGTTTCTGAAGGTTTTCTCTCTTTGGTTAAATATGAATGTGCTGCTTCTTGCGTAAATAAATGTTTTGAGTCAAAACGATATTAACATTTTTGTCTCAGGCCTACTTTTGCCATAATTATTTTTGTGCTTGAATTAATGGCAATTTTTGCGCACAGCATATCAGAAATCACTGTATACTGCTACTACTTAACCCAGTTTTTATTTCGAGTATCCATCGAATCAAAAAAAAAAAAAATTGAGAGATGGATTTAGTGGGAGAGCTGTCTCAGGAAGTATATTTTAACTTCCCTTTTTAAGTTAATTATCTTGGATACTTATCTAAACTAAGGGTTTCCCCTTGATCGATCCAAAAAAAAACATCTAAAAAAGGGGGGGGGGGGCTCCTAGATTTTGAAAAATAATCGATTGTAATATCTTAAAAAATATCTCTTTCTCTCTCTCTCTCTCTCTCTCTCTCTATATATATCTCTCTATATCTTTTTCTCTATTTCACTATCTCTCTTTCTCTCTCTCTTTATCTCTCTCTCTCTCCCTCTCTCTCTCTCCCTCTCTCTCTCTCCCTCTCTCTCTCTCTCTCTCTCTCTCTCTCTCTCTCTCTCTCTCTCTCTCTCTCTCTCTCTCTCTCTCTCTCTCTCTCTCTCTCTCTCTCTCTCTCTCTCTCTCTCTTCCGACTAGCAAGTAATTATTTTACTTTTTTATGTTTTTCTGTCCCGTCTTATCTTTTTTTTTTACCAGCATTTTGGTTGCCATGATTAGTTATGCTGTTTCATGATTTAGTCTTGATATTCGAAAGTTAGAAATCTAACTAAGCTTTCACTATTAAAGCGTAAAAAAAACTCACATTTGAAGGGGCAAGAAAAAAAAAAATCAGACTTTAGAGTTCAAATTTTGAAAAGTTGGCTTAAGGTCAATAGAAAAAAACTTTTGAAAAGAATGCTAGTAAGAAATTGGCGTGGGAATATTTTCAAAACTGAATAATCTAGGCTTAGGAGCACAATATGGATAAAGTGGTTTCAAATTAACCATAAATATACGCTAAGTTGGGCATATTCTAGAAATACGAGGTAAAAAGTTTGTTTAAGCAATTAAAAAAAAGACAGTTTCTTAGAAAACTAATTCAAAAAGGCTTTATTTGAGAAAATTAAATCTTAAAGTGTTACAGCCTCGAAAATGTTAAGGAAAAAAAGGTTCTTGATATAAAAAGGATTCCGCTATTAAGTAAAACGACTAGGCCAAATTTTTAGAAACTGGAAATTTGTTAGATAATAAAGACTTTACTTGCAAAAGTCTGAAATTCAGAAGATTAAAAAAAGCATGGGATTGTAAGCCTCTAAGTAAGTCAGATTGAGGGGAGGGGGAGACGATAAGCAATTGAAAACTAGCTTTCTTCTCAAGAAACTAATTTAAAAGGATTTTCCTTGGGAAAGCTAAATCTTAAATTGCTAGAGCTTCGACAATCTTAAGAGAATAAAGATTCCTGTTATAAAAAAGGCTTCCGCCATTAAATTTCAATAAATCAGAAGTCTGAATTTTTGGAAAATGGAAATTTATTGGCTAATAAACGTTTTAGTTGCAGAAATATGAAATTCAAAAGACTTAAAAAAATCTAGGATTGCAAGCCCTTCTTCAAGTAGGCCCGATTGACGATTGGGGGAGGAAACAACATGTTTAAGCGATTGAAAACTAGCTTTTTTCTCAAGAAACTAATTTAAAAGGACTTTACTTGAGAAAACTAAATTTTAAAGTGTTAGAGCTCCAAAAATCTTAGGAAAAGAAAGATTCCATATATAAAAAAGGCTTTCGCCATTCAATTTCAATAAATTAGAAGTTTCAATTTTTGAGAAATGGAAATTTGTTGGATAATAAAGGCTTTGGTTGCAGAAATATGAAATTCAGAAGACTCTTAAAAAAAAATCCCGATTGACGGTAGGGGGAGGAGAGAATCTGTTTAAGCAATTAGAAACCAGCTAGGTTCCTAGGAATTTAAGTAAAAAAGGGGGGTTTCTGTAAAAAAGAATTATTTAAAGAGTTTTATTAATCTTAAGATCATACATCAAAACCCTTAAATAGAAATACATCAAAATCCTTAACTGTCTTATTACGTGGTCTAGTCTATCTAACACTCTCGGTCTAATCTGGCCCTCCTGCCCCTCAGGATATGTGATATTAAAAATAAATGGTTGGATTAGCTATTATAAAGTTTAAAAATTAATAAGTCTTTGGGGGAGGGATTAAAAAAATAACTTAAAAAAAGAAAATTTAATATCACACTAAAACGAGGGATTGAATAAATTTTCCCTTCTCATCTGTATTTCTATACTAGCTTAAGACTTTGTCTAGTCTTTCCAACCTCCCTGGTATTATCTGTCCTTTTTTTCATTCCCTGTGATTTCTTATCCCTTCTTTTGGCTTCCATGACTGTCTTTTTACGTGGTCTAGTCCTTTTCTGCGTCTTTTGGCGTCTTCCAAAGGGTGTAGGGGTGTGCAGCAATCTCCTACGGGGGTCATATTGAGAATTTTCCGATATGCGCTGTTTAAAAATAAAATTAAACGGCAACTCTGGTGTTCGTCCCTTTTTTCATTACCTAAAATAAAAACTTACAATTGAAATATTTATCAGCAGCTCATAAATAGAATTTATCGAAGAAAACCCAGAAAAATCTGAAATTTTGTATTTACACATCTTAGCAACGAAGTTTTCATTTCAAGCTCTGAAATTATTATCTGCAGCTGAAAAGCTGAATGTTTTAGAATTGGAAAAATCGGAGAATCGGATTCAGATTAGAAAACCACGAAGTAAGAAAAATGTGTAATGTTTCGGTTGCATATCTTAACAGTGGTGGTTCTAGGCCTGGGCTGGGGGGTCGGCTGCCCCCCCTTTTTTCTGACATCTGAGATTGTATTCCATTTATTTTGTATTTTTATAATCATGTGGTATACCTTGCCCCTCCTCCCAGGTTATGAGGCCTAAAACCTCCTTATCTTAAGTGAGTTAGGAAAAATGTCATATAAATGTTTCTGTCATGTCATTTGTAAAAATGCCTCTTATCTAAACTATTCTTATTTAAAGACAAACATAGGAGTAAACCATAGTTTAGGAAGAAATCAGAAATAAAATCCCAGTTCTAAGTCGTATGAATAATAAAAAGTAATCTAGATGCAATATTTTGGTATTTCCCCTAGTTTGGGATTCCCTAGCTTGGGACTGATACCTTATCTGCTACTATTGCCAATTAATGCTTTTAAGCTTTTCAATTGTCTCAAGCTTTTAATTCGAATTTTTTCCTTTAATATCTATATTAGGACTAAAGTTATTAAATCCTAAGGTGGCCTAGCTGATGTATGCGCAAAGACTTAATTGATAACATATGGTTTGGTAGACAAGTTTTGGTGCTTACGCAAACAAATGACGGAATAATCAACTAAACTATGTACAAGAAAATGCTTTAAAAAGCATTTTACTACTGATGAATTTTTTTCATAATTCTTTCTTTTCCTTTTTTTCGTGTTTAGTTGTTGACTTTCAGGAATTGATTCATTTTTACGTAGTTTAAGTGGGCTATAAGCATATGGTGATATACATTTTACTTTTCATTGGCTTTATAAGGTTGGTGCCACTTTCATTCCTTTTCTTTTTTTGCCCATTCTCGATTAATGGCTTTCTTTGTCATAAGGTTAACTTTCTAAATTTGTAATTATTATTTTTTATTTCTCGTTCTATCTTTCTTCATGAAGCTCATAGGCACGGATTGTCTAGTTGTTGTTTTTTTGCTGTTGTACGGGCCACTGTAATTCTGAAAAAGTGCTAGTTTTGCAGTTAACTGAATTATAATAGTTAAACATCAGAAAAACGATTACTTGTAAGCAATCCCTAGACAATTCATGTTTTTGAATATCAGTGTAACTGTAATTTCCACTGATCCCACAGGCTTTGTTTCAAGCTGGTGACGGAAACTGCTCGACCAGACTTTTGACTTTCGGAAACTTCCAGACGATTCTTGGGCTGTTGCTTCCTCTGCAATTCCTGTGAAAATGGAGTGACCGATATTAAAAACAGCGTTTTACATGGTTAGTAAATTCTTAACATTAAAGTTTATGAGACTTTGATGATGCCTGTAAGAAATGCAGGTTTCTTGTCTTTAATTATATATCTTCATGGGATTATCATTTTCAAAGCTCCAAATATACTGACTCAGGGATGTAGAACTCAGCTTTTAGAACTCTGAGTTTAATTTGAGGATTTGGGACACAAGCATCTGGAGCTAATGTTACTGCTGGGGAAATGTACCCTTGGTGTCTCAAGAGCGAACAATTCCAGCTCTAAGGTTAGCAACCGTTTATCAATATACACTAATTCGATATACTAAATGCTATACTAAATCCTAAAAGTATATATATGAATAGACCTATAAAAGTTTCCCTTTCTATATAATAAAAAGAGCAAATTACTACCTGAGAAGAAATGAGAAGGACCAAGAACATGAATAACAGCCTACACAACTGTTTCTTAATGCTCAGAAAGCCACTGACATAACTGTTTTTCAGCTGGAGTAATCATTTACTACAAGATGGGCATGCTGGAATAGATCAGTAAGAAGAGTTATGAGAGATCTGATGATAATATTTAATGAAAAGGATCTTAGGAAGTTGTTGGATTCCAATACTATGGTTAGAAAATATATTTAAGTACATCAAATTATTATATAAAATACATAATTAGAAAATATTTTTAGAAAAACGAGACCTTGTCGGTTCTCAGTGTTACAATAAAACTGTAAACTAATTTCCAACTTAAGTTTTCTCTGTATTCAGTAAACAATTTTAAATTGTTTCTTACTATTATTAGTCGATTTTGAGAGAGGCCTGTGCTAAACACTGTCACGAAACATTGCTCTTCAACAACTATGAGTCGACCATTTTAGGGGGCCCATAGAGGTTGCTTAGCCCTCCTTAGTTCAGAATGAAATGATGCTACTGGTTGTAAATGAACCACTAATGCGTTGAGGTAAATTATAGGGCAATATTTATGATAGGATTCAGATTCAGTAAGGGAATGATACGAGATTTTAAGAATGGAAAATGAAAACACGTTCTTTAATCTGTAAAGGCATTCCAATTTATGTGTCAGCTGCAGATGCAAATTATATATGTGCTACTTCTTGCGTAAATCAATGTTTTGAGTCAAAACGATATTAACTTTTTTGTCTCAGACCTACTTTTGCCATAATTATTTTTGTGCTTGAATTAATGGCAATTTTTGCGCACAGCATATCAGAAATCACTGTATACTGCTACTACTTAACCCAGTTTTTATTTCGAGTATCCATCGAATCAAAAAAAAATTGAGAGATGGATTTAGTGGGAGAGCAGTCTCAGGAAGTACATTTTAACTTCCCTTTTTAAGTTAATTATCTTAGGTACTTATCTAAAGTAAGGGTTTCCCCTTGATCGATCCAAAAAGAAACATCTAAAAAAGGGAGGGGGGGCTCCTAGATTTTGAAAAATAATCGATTGTAATATCTTAAAAAATCTCTCTTTCTCTCTCTCTCTCTCTCTGTGTTTCTTACTCTCTTTCTTTCTCTTTACCTCTTTCTCTTTCTTTCTCTTTCTCTCTCTCTCTCTCTCTCTCTCTCTCTCTCTCTCTCTCTCTCTCTCTCTCTCTCTCTCTCTCCCGACTAGCAAGTAATTATTTTACTTTTTTATATTTTTCTGTCCCGTCTTATCTTTTTTTTACACATTTTGTTTGCCATGATTAGTTATGCTGTTTCATGATTTAGTCTTGGTATTCGAAAGTTAGAAATCTAAAATTGTCAAAATAAATGAGATAGAAAAGTGAAATTATAAGTCGTAGGACCCAAAACAACATGGGCAGACTCGAACTTATAAATTTCTTACGAAAAATGACTGTATAAAAGCACTAAACACAAAACTAAATCAACGTGAAAAAAAATGAGAAATATGACATATAAATCCTAAGAATAATGGGTTATAATAAGTAAGCTTTCACTATTAAAGCGTAAAAAAAACTCACATTTGAAGGGGCAAGAAAAAAAAATCAGACTTTAGAGTTCAAATTTTGAAAAGTTGGCTTAAGGTCAATAGAAAAAAACTTTTGAAAAGAATGCTGGTAAGAAATTGGCGTGGGAATATTTTCAAAACTGAATAATCTAGGCTTAGGAGCACAATATGGATAAAGTGGTTTAAAATTAGCCATAAATATACGCTAAGTTGGGCATATTCTAGAAATACGAGGTAAAAAGTTTGTTTAAGCAATTAAAAAACAGACAGTTTCTTAGAAAACTAATTCAAAAAGGCTTTATTTGAGAAAATTAAATCTTAAAGTGTTACAGCCTCGAAAATGTTAAGGAAAAAAAGGTTACTGATATAAAAAGGATTCCGCTATGAAATAAAAAGACTAGTCCAAATTTTTAGAAACTTGAAATTTGTTAGATAATAAAGACTTTACTTGCAGAAGTCTGAAATTCAGAAGATTAAAAAAAGCATGGGATTGTAAGCCTCTAAGTAAGTCAGATTGAGGGGAGGGGGAGACGATAAGCAATTGAAAACTAGCTTTCTTCTCAAGAAACTAATTTAAAAGGATTTTCCTTGGGAAAACTAAATCTTAAATTGTTAGAGCTCCGACAATCTTAAGAGAATAAAGATTCTTGATATAAAAAAGGGTTCCGCCATTAAATTTTAATAAATCAGAAGTCTGAATTTTTGGAAAATTGAAATTTATTGGCTAATAAACATTTTAGTTGCAGAAATATGAAATTCAAAAGACTTAAAAAAATCTAGGATTGCAAGCCCTTCTTCAAGTAGGCCCGATTGACGATTGGGGGAGGAAAAAACATGTTTAAGCAATTGAATACTAGGTTTTTTGTCAAGAACTAATTTAAAGGACTTTACTTGAGAAAACTAAATTTTAAAGTGTTAGAGCTCCAAAAATCTTAGGAAAAGAAAGATTCCATATATAAAAAAGGCTTTCGCCATTAAATTTCAATAAACTAGAAGTTTCAATTTTTGAGAAATGGAAATTTGTTGGATAATAAAGGCTTTGGTTGCAGAAATATACAATTTTACCCTTATATTTTTTAGGCCCTCTGTACGCATCAAAAATGAAAATTTTTGGTTTCCCCCAAAATTGGTCGGCGGCATAAAAAGGCTCTGTAACTGATTCGCTGTCATACATCATGTCGAAGGCTGCAAGTCTGTCGGGGTAGTTTCTGTGAGTGGTCACGTAGACTAGTGAACAATCAAATTCAGTAAAGTCTTTGCTGACAAATTCATCTATTGTCTTTCTAATTTAGTCTAGGGTTAGATTTCTAAATAGTTCACCATTCCGTTGACAAAAAAATAAAGAAACCCAAACTTTTTAGGGCTTTTGCCATTTCTATTTAGATAGGTCAGAAATTTGAATAAATTCGTTAAGAGCCTTTTTTTCAGAATAAAAATATTTATGTGAGTGACATCATTTTTATATAACTCAGTATTGTAATGATGTTGTCAAACTTGTCACACTTAGTAGGAAAAATTGAGAATTTTCAAATATGGAGAAGTACATTAAATTGCTTAAAGAGCAAAGAACTGGTAATTGCAAAATTATTTTTATATATTTTGACAAGGAATTACAACAATTTTAAAACCTTAATATTCCCAAATGCACATAATTTCCAAAGGCACAACTTTGAACACAATTGACGCGGTAATTATTGCTGTAATGACCAGAAAACAAAAGGAAAATTTATGTAACTATGACGAGACTTACGACATTAATTTCTTAACAGAAATTTTTACGGCCTATAACTGCCCGGAAAGGGTTGGCAAGCCAATAATATTATTGATCGACGGTATCGTTACCACAGCGTGATTTGAACTCAAATCCTTCTTACCTGTAAGACAAGTCCATCTCGATAGGACCGTGGTAACTTCTAATATAAATATACCATTCAGTTTATGGTGTCTAAGACGTAATAAAAATGTGTGAAAATTATCCTAAACGATTTTGGGATACTCCAGCCAATAGTAACCGATTTCAAAACAAATCTAAAAAGTAACTGCCAACTGAGGAAGAATCATAATTTGAAGTTGATTTATGAATGGTGAGTCTTATTTCAACGAATTTTATGGGTAAAAAAAATTATTGTAAAAATTCTTGATGGAAAAATATTGAAGAATGAATTTTCAACATCATATAATGTAGATTCACATTCCGAATCCAAGAAAGTCAAAGAGGCTAGCTTCCGCCTTTGCTTTGAAAAGAATTTGAGAATTAAACAATGGGTAGAACTGATTTGCTGTCATACATCATGTCGAAGGCTGCAAGTCTGTCGGGGGTAGTTGCAGAAATATACAATTTTACCCTTATATTTTTTAGGCCCTCTGTACGCATCAAAAATGAAAATTTTTGGTTTCCCCCAAAATTGGTCGGCGGCATAAAAAGGCTCTGTAACTGATTCGCTGTCATACATCATGTCGAAGGCTGCAAGTCTGTCGGGGTAGTTTCCGTGAGTGGTCACGTAGACTAGTGAACAATCAAATTCAGTAAAGTCTTTGCTGACAAATTCATCTATTGTCTTTCTAATTCGGTCTAGGGTTAGATTTCTAAATAGTTCACCATTCCGTTGATAAAAAAAATATAGAGAAACCCAAACTTTTTAGGGCTTTTGCCATTTCTATTTAGATAGGTCAGAACTTTGATTAAATTCGTTAAGAGCCTTTTTTTTCCAGGATAAAAATATTTACGTGAGTGACATCATTTTTATATAACTCAGTATTGTAATGATGTTGTCAAACTTGTCACACTTAGTAGGAAAAATTGAGAATTTTCAAATATGGAGAAGTACATTAAATTGCTTAAAGAGCAAAGAACTGGTAATTGCAAAATTTATTTTTATATATTTAGACAAGGAATTACAACAATTTTAAAACCTTAAAATTCCCAAATGCTCATAATTTCCAAAAGCACTACTCTGAACACAATTGACGCGGTAATTATTGCTGAAATGACCAGAAAACAAAAGGAAAATTTATGTGATTATGACGAGACTTACGACATTAATTTCTTAACAGAAAATTTTATGTCCTATAACTGCCAAGAAAGGGTTGGCAAGCCAATAATATTGTTGATTGACGGTATCGTTACCACAGCGTGATTTGAACTCAAATCCTTCTTAGCTGAAAGACAAGTCCATCTCCACAGGACTGTGGTAACTTGTAATATAAATATACCATTCAGTTTATGGTGTCTAAGATGTAATAAAAATGTGTGAAAATTATCCCATACAATTTTGGGATACTCCAGCCAATAGTAAGCGATTTCAAAACAAATCTAAAAAGTAATTGCCAACTGAGGAAGAATCATAATTTGAAGTTGATTTATGAATGGTGAGTCTTATTTCAACTAATTTTATGGGTAAAAATTTATTGTAAAAATTCTTGATGGAAAAATATTGAAGAATGAATGTTCAACATCATCTAATGTAGATTCACATTCCGAATCCAAGAAAGTCAAAGAGGCTAGCTTCCGCCTTTGCTTTGAAAAGAATTTGAGAATTAAACAATGGGTAGAACTGATTCGCTGTCATACATCATGTCGAAGGCTGCAAGTCTGTCGGGGGTAGTTTCCATGAGTGGTCACGTAGACTAGTGAACAATCAAATTCAGTAAAGTCTTTGCTGACAAATTTATCTATTGTCTTTCTAATTTGGTCTAGGGTTAGATTTCTAAATAGTTCACCATTCCGTTGACAAAAAAAATATAGAGAAACGCAAACTTTTTAGTGCTTTTGCCATTTCTATTTAGATAGGTCAGAACCGATTCCATCTATTGTCTTTCTAATTTAGTCTAGGGTTAGATTTCTAAATAGTTCACCATTCCGTTGATAAAAAAATATAGAGAAACCCAAACTTTTTAGGGCTTTTGCCATTTCTATTTAGATAGGTCAGAACTTTGATTAAATTCGTTTAATCTTTTGAGTGACATCATTTTTATATAACTCAGTATTGTAATGATGTTGTCAAACTTCAGTAAATCTTTTTCATTTTTGAGTAAATCAAATTCAGTAAAGTCTTTGCTGACAAATTCATCTATTGTCTTTCTAATTTGGTCTAGGGTTAGATTTCTAAATAGTTCACCATTCCGTTGACAAAAAAATATAGAGAAACCCAAACTTTTTAGTGCTTTTGCCATTTCTATTTAGATAGGTCAGAACCGATTTCATCTATTGTCTTTCTAATTTAGTCTAGGGTTAGATTTCTAAATAGTTCACCATTCCGTTGACAAAAAAAATATAGAGAAAGCCAAACTTTTTAGGGCTTTTGCCATTTCTATTTAGATATGTCAGAACTTTGATTAAATTCGTTAAGAGCCTTTTTTTTCAGGATAAAAATATTTACGTGAGTGACATCATTTTTATATAACTCAGTATTGTAATGATGTTGTCAAACTTCAGTAAATCTTTTTCATTTTTGAGTAAATCAAATTCAGTAAAGTCTTTGCTGACAAATTCATCTATGATCTTTCTAATTTGGTCTAGGGTTAGATTTCTAAATAGTTCACCATTTCGTTGACAAAAAAAAATTATAGAGAAACCCAAACTTTTTAGTGCTTTTGCCATTTCTATTTAGATAGGTCAGAACCGATTTCATCTATTGTCTTTCTAATTTAGTCTAGGGTTAGATTTCTAAATAGTTCACCATTCCGTTGACAAAAAAAATATAGAGAAATCCAAACTTTTTAGGGCTTTTGCCATTTCTATTTAGATAGGTCAGAACTTTGATTAAATTCGTTAAGAGCCTTTTTTTAGGATAAAAATATTTATGTGAGTGACATCATTTTTACATAACTCAGTATTGTAATGATGTTGTCAAACATGTCACACTTAGTAGGAAAAATTGAAAATTTTCAAAATATGGAGAAGTACATTAAATTGCTTAAAGGGCAAAGAACTGGTAATTGCAAAATTATTTTTATATATTTTGACAAGGAATTACAACAATTTTAAAACCTTAAAATTCCCGAAAGCACAACTCTGAACACAATTGGCGCGGTAATTATTGCTGTAATGACCAGAAAACAAAAGGAAAATTTATGTGACTATGACGAGACTTACGACATTAATTTCTTAACAGAAAATTTTATGTCCTATAACTGCCCAGAAAGGGTTGGCAAGCCAATAATATTGTTGATTGACGGTATCGTTACCACAGCGTGATTTGAACTCAAATCCTTCTTAGCTGAAAGACAAGTCCATCTCCACAGGACCATGGTAACTTCTAATATAAATATACCATTCAGTTTATGGTGTCTAAGATGTAATAAAAACGTGTGAAAATTATCTCATACGATTTTGGGATACTCCAGCCAATAGTAACCGATTTAAAAACAAAACTAAAAAGTAACTGCCAACTGAGGAAGAATCATAATTTGAAGCTGATTTAGGAATAGTGAGTGTTACTTCAACTAATTTTATTGGTAAAAGTTTATTGTAAAAATTCTTGATGGAAAAATATTGAAGAATGAATATTCAACATCATCTAATGTAGATTCACATTCCGAATCCAAGAAAGTCAAAGAGACTAGCTTCCGCCTTTGCTTTGAAAAGAATTTGAGAATTAAACAATGGGTAGAACTGATTTGCTGTCATACATCATGTCGAAGGCTGCAAGTTTGTCGCGGGTAGTTTCCATGAGTGGTCACGTAGACTAGTGAACAATCAAAGTCAGTAAAGTCTTTGCTGACAAATTCATCTATTGTCTTTCTGATTTGGTCTAGGGTTAGATTACTAAATAGTTCACCATTCCGTTGACAAAAAAAATATAGAGAAATCCAAACTTTTTAGGGCTTTTGCCATTTCTATTTAGATAGGTCAGAATTTGATTAAATCCGTTAAGAGCCTTTTTTTCGTTAAGAGACAAAAGTTTGAAGATAAAATTAAAATAAGAAGTAAACCTCTAAAGATTTCTGTCATTTGGAGATAACTTTAATACGTATATGGGAGAAAATAATAACAACTAGTGCTGAAATCTACATTTACTATAAAATAGGCGATTTTGGGTTTAAGTAGTATTTCCGCTTAGACAAGGCTTGAGCTATTTGGACAAATCAGCATTTTAAGGTTAAAATAAGCCAAATTAGATTTCTTCCCAGAATTGTCAGCTTTGAATAACTGAGGGTTCAAAGAGGGAAGGAACCTTAACCAAAAAGACAACGCCAGGAGACCCTTTTGTGCTTCCCCCTTTCAGCCTAGAGTCGCTTGAGACTTAGCTTGACTTTGCAAAGACCTTATATCCAAAAATTGGAATTATCGGACAATAACATTACTTACCCCTCCCCCCTTTGTGCAATCTTCAGAAATTTATAAAAATAGGATCACAGTTCTTGTTTTAATCATTCATTCATGTTGTTAACCCTATACTGCATTTTTATACAAAGGTGACCTTAATATTTAAAAATTTAAGCTAGGGAAGAAAGGAATAATATTGTCAGCTTAAGGATTTCCAAACCTTTATGTCCAGATGATTTCAATTAAGTTTTCACTGCTAAAGTTAAAGCTTAATAAAGGTTCAAGCAATACACAATCCTTTTCAAGAAATAATAAGAGAATCTCTTGGTTTGGGTCAATTAAAATTGAATTAGAAGCAAGTACGGTTATTCTTAGCTTAGCTCAGCAATAGATTGAACTAAAGGGTTTTTATAACCTAGAATTCAAGCCTTGACTAGCTGTTCAAATGTAACCTTTTTATGTAGAAACATTCGTTAGCTTAGGATTAACTTAATCGTTTTCTTTTCGATAAACATTGGTGGATTGAACAAGTAGATAATTAGACCTTAGACCTAGAAGAGGTTTGGAAATAATTAACATAATCAGAATTAGAATATTTTTCCTTTCTTCTTCTTTTGTAAATAAAATCAGTTGTCACTGAATTCTGAGTACCGATTTCTTACCCAACGCCTCAGTTTGTATCACGCTACCAAATTTATTAGCCCTGTTAGTAAGGGGCAATCTTACAACTGGTCGCAGCGGTACTCAAGTTCGGTGCAACTTTTGTTTAGGTGAGGAAATATTAATTAAATTAAATTGATAAATTTAGTAAAATTTAGTCCTCTGTTCCTCACAAGAAAGTGCGTGTTCAGTTTTCCAAACCTATCAAAGACAGAAAAGTTTGAAAAAGTGTTCATTAAAGAAAATTTTAACCTTAAAGGGAAGCTCAGACAGACTTTTATCTTCTTAAGATTCTTTCTTTCTTCTCCTTCACTTTCTCTTTGCTACAAGTTCTAGTATCCGGATCGTCTATAATTTACTTAAATAGGGTCATAGGTTAATCACCCTCAAGAGTGTGTAATTATAATACTAAACTTGACTCCCCAGATATGTCCTTGGGAGCAGCGGTAGTAGACTTAAGAGACAGGAATTCCGCTAAAGAACCTGGAGTTAACCACAGAGTAGAATATAAAAACAAGGGCAATTATAAGTATGAAAAAGGAAAATGTTTTAATTGTGGGAGACTGGGACACATGAAAGTGGATTGCAAAGTCCCAAAGTGTACGATTGTGGAAAACCCGGACATTACCGTAAAGATTGTTGGCAAAGTCTAGCATGTATAAGGTGCGAAGAATTCGGGCATAGTGCAGACAAATGTATGGCACCAAATCCTATTGAAAAAAAACTAATCAGGCAGGACTTAGAGGAAGTACGTCCCAAGCCTGAAAATAAAATCACAAACCCTTCTTCAAACCAAAATGAAGATATTTGTTTTAGTGCGTTACAGGAAAATAAAACTGAACCAAGTTCTTTCCCATTTATGTCGACTGCTAAAATAGCAGACCAAAATTTTGTAAAATGTTTTTTAGATAGCGGGTGCCAAAGAAGCTTGTTAAAGGAGGAAATATTTCAAAAATTCCCAGTAGAGGTTCTTAGACGCCTCATACCATCCTCCCAAAATGTAAAATCTTTAAGTGGAGAGACTTTACCGCTAGTAGGAGAAATAAATATAGCATTCTGCATTATAGATGAGGCGAAACGGAATGAAAGATTATTCTGGAAATTTTTAGTCTTCCCAGACTTGAAATTGGACGTAATTATAGGATATGATATTTTAAACAAACTTGATTGTACGTTAAATTTAAAATTTAATAAAATTTCTTTAGGAAATACAGGTACGGAGGAAATAAATTCCCTTGCGTTTTTCAAGAAAGAAATTTCGGGACGGGGATTGACATATATAGCGAAACAAGTCTATATTCAGGCCAATTGTTTCAAAATCATTAAGGCCAAATTTTCGAATCACTCAGCACTATTTGTAGGTAAGTGCGAAATTATAATGTTTACCGCGAATATTCAGAAACAATTACGCATATCTCCGTCACTATGGGAAACTTATAACAATGCAATAAAAATAGTTTATTTTAATACGAGCGATGAACCTCTAAACTTACCACGAGGTAAAACCGTTGGTTCATATGAGGTGATAAACAATGAATGTTTAACGGATACGACTCTCTTAGTAGCAGGAGTAATAGAAAGTAAAGAGGAATCCCTCTCTATGCTGGAGTATAAAATAGTATGGGAAGACAACGAATTTTCGAAGATAACTAAAACGGGTCCGTTAAGTTCAGAAAGAAATAAAATAGTAGAGACAGTTTTATTAAAATTGAAACGAGCCTTTCCAACTGGACCTTATGATGTAGGGTAAAATAACCTTCCAGGATATAAGGTAAAAATAGACCCAGATATACCTATTAAGTGTGTCAAACAATTCCCTTTACCATTTTTAATGACAGAATGCTTACAAAAACACATAAACGAAATGATGAGAGTAGGAATAATTGAAATAAGACGTTCTGAATATACAGCTCCAATATTTTGCATAGGAAAACCAGGAAAAGATGGGAAAATTCCACCCAAAAACTTGTGGGATGAAAGTAATAGTCGGTTCGTCGTAGATTTAAGAGCAATAAATAAGGCGATAAAAGACTCACAGTGGGGTATTCGAAGAATTTCAGAGGTCATCTCTGATCTATCTAATAAAACCAAATTCATTTCAACTATTGATATTAGAAATGGATTTAGTCACTGTAACTTAGCTGAAGAAAGCCAAAAATATTTTAGTTTCTCAAATAAGAGGATTTCTTATGTATTTAGACGCGTGCCACAAGGGTCAGTTTTCTCGGCCCGCGCTTTTGTTGAATTTTTAAATCAGATTTATGGACCCGAATTTTCTTCATTTTTATCAAGTTATGTAGATGACTTGACAATACATGCGTCAGGGAACTTTGAAGAACATTTGAAACATATTGAACTAACTTTAAAACAGGCTATAAAATTTAATCTAAGGCTTAATATTGATAAATCTCAATTTTTTTCGGAAGAATGTGACTTGTTAGGGTTTTGGGTCTCCACAAAAGGAGTTAAACCACAAGCACAAAAATTAGAAGCTATAAAGAAATTAGAACCACCAAGTGACGTCACAGGAATTAGGTCATTTCTAGGCTTGACAGGTTATTACAGGGGATTCTATCATAATTACGCTAAATTAGCCGAACCTTTAATTCGACTAACTAGAAAAAATGTTCCTTTTATTTTCGGCCCAGAACAAAGCGTAGCCTTTGAAAAATTAAAAACAGAATTATTAAATCCAAATAGTATTTTTTTAGAATTTCCTGACAAAGACAAAGAATTTTACCTTGTCACGGATGCCTCGGAAAAAAGTATTGCTTCAATTTTAATGCAACAATGCAAAACAACAGATAGATTTCGAATAGTGGCAACCTATTCAAAGGTTCTTAGTGGTGCAGCCTCAAGGTTTGATCACCACAACAGGGAACTTTTTGCCTTAGTACAAAGTCTAAAGCACTTCCAAAAAGGGTACTTATGGGCCGCGAGAACTCACATATTTGTAGACTGTGCAGCACTAACATATCTTAAAAGATCAAAGGACTTCACTCAAAATTGCGGTTCTATTAGACAACGATTTGTATACATATCATCACATTAGCACCAGTAGGAACCCTGCAGACTATTTGAGTCGCCCTAGCTCACAATTTGTTAAGGAAAATAGGTCAATTAATCTTGATGAGTTAGAAGTAGAATATTTAGCCCTATTAGGAGATGACGAACCGATTGATTTTTTTGGAATAGGTAAAGAAGAGATGAGGAGATTTCAACTAGAAGACCCTGAAATTAAGGTGACAATCGATGAAATAATAAAATTAGAAAATACACTCTTAGGCTTAAAATCTTCCCAGGATATAGATAAAAATAATGAAAAGTCTAAAGAGGGTAGAAATAAACAGTCGAGCCAGACTGGATTGACCAGGCCCTGTGAGGGATGTGAGTCAAATACGAGTAGCTCAAACATGCCCGGAGCTATCAAACCATCGAAAGGGGATGAATTCAGTAGTAATACTGAAAGGGAGTTTCCTTCTATAAGAAGGAACAAGCCTGGGTACAGGTATAGATGCCTAACCTCTGGGTGTATCCACGGCAAACTGAAAGAGGTAAAAGTAAAGGGCATTACGCATGCGTGTGTTACTGACAGCAGGTCAATTTTAGAGGGGATTGAAATTGAACCCTGTAAAGGACAAGTTCTGACAGCGGAACTTGGAAAGACCAGAACTATTATAGAAGCTACTGGCCCTAAGGATAATCGGGTCGAATCCAAAGCTTCCAGGTTTTCAGATTCGGAGAGGGACGAGCCGTTATGGATACGACAAGCTTGCGTAGTGGAGCTTGTGAATACTAGGACCATAGAAAGGGTCACTAGCAAAGATAATTGGGCTGGGTCTGGAATACTCACAGACCTATGCACCAAGAGGGGTAAGCCACAGGAAAAATTTCCAAAATTTGACGTTTTGGGCAGAGCTCAAATTAAGAACAGACCAGAAACTTCAAATTTAGGGGGAAGGGAATCCTTTTGTTGTGAAATGGTTAAGAGATCTTCAGTTGATCATAGTCGAAGAAATATTGTACGCAATAGACGACTCAGAAAAAAGGAAAAACATGCATCAATTTAAAATCATCCTACCAAAAAAACTAATTAGAGGAATCATTAATCTTATGCATGCGAGCCTTTTCCTAGGAGCACACATGGGGACGGTAAAAACTTTGAATAAGTTAAAACAAAGTTCTGTTTTTGAAAATATGTACTGCCAAGTTGAGGAGGCAGTAAATAATTGTGATCTATGTTTAAGGAGGAATAAAGTTAGCAATATATATCCTAAATTGAGAGAAAGTATTTTCCCGACCACCCATTTCATATCTGGTCAATGGATACCACGGGAAAACTACAACTGCGCTAACTATGACCAATATATAATTATTGCAGTAGAGCATTTCACTAAGTAAACAGTCATAGCACAAGCCAAAGACCTCGGGTCAAAATCAGTGATGGAATTTATAATAAAGGAAATTATATTCCATTTTGGAAATATGGATTTCTTACTGTCTGATAATGCCACATGCTTTACAAGTAAAACCTTTCATGAAATGGCCAAAGAATTAGGATTCAAAATTATACATTCATCGCCAAGAAACCCCCAATCTAATGGATTAGCAGAAAACAGAGTAAAATGTGTAAAAAGAATACTAACTCACTACTATGATGAAATACATAGAAGAAATTGGAGTGAATTCTTACCATTCATACAATTAGCATTAAACACTAGTATAGGTGCTAGCAGAAGATATACAACCTTTTTTCTACTACATAGTTTCGAAGCGAAATCAGTTTTTGATAACATTTTTGCTACTCCGAAGGAGGGTTTCTATTCAGAAGATGAACGGGTATCTAATCTCGTTCAAGAGGTATTTGTCAGCCGACAAATATGCATGAATGAATTAAAAAGGGCCCGAAAAGGTCAAGCGGCAGAATACAACAAAAGAATATTGGAAATCAAAATCTTCTCTAATAATTTAGTGTATGTCATCCAAGAAAGTTCATCCAAAAAATTATTCATATAGGGGACCTTATCTAGTGCTATCGGAATTATATAAAAACGTCTTTTTGCTACAGGAGTTCAAAACTTGTAAACGCAGGTTAGGAAATATAAGACAACTTTAAAAGATAAACGACCACGAAAGGTTTTTAGTCATGAGCCTCGAGATAGCAAAACAAAGGTCAAAGGTAGGTGACAAGGCCTTAGATCCTATACCAGACGAAATTGAAGGGGAGCAAATGAATAAAACAGATAGAGGAAGACATCCCCCATAATATTTGGCAATGTAATTTAAAAGGAAGTATATTAAACCAAATAAATGAAAACAATTTGGAAAATGTAAACCAGCCTTACATTACGACTTCGAGTGAGGGGAATGATTCTGGTAACGCAGGAACAGACACAGAATTGAGTTTACCAGAACCTCAATTAAAACCCATGGACGAAATAACCAGTGTGGAAATAATTGACAATTGGGAAGGAAATACTTCGGTGCAAACAGTTGATAATTACGAAAAAGGAATATTTATCCATAAAAGAAAGGCTAAATCAAAACGACTAAATTATAAAAATCCTATTTTAAAGGATTTTCTCGGCGGAAAAATAGAAAACCTTAATAAATAACAAACGTACCTTATTATAAATTTAAACTTTCTAAGGGCTGCTCCAAACCAGTAACCTCTGGAGAAATACAAAACCCTTCAAAATCTGCGACTTGAACAGAGTATAATTTAGTTTCTTTTCTCGCTAGATCGGTATGAAAGTGTTCAAGGGTAAATAATGAAATTCCACCGAGGACCAAAACCATACACCGATGATTAATAGGGCGATGTTCACAGGGTGAAATGTTCCAAATCCTTAAATTATCGGTTAGGTCCAAGGAAACACTAAGGTGTGTGTATAAAATAATCTTCCCGTCACTTGTTAAAAAGACAATACACTTTAGACTAGACATAACATAAGAAAATTACTGTAAAATAAGAGGGGGGAAGCCTGGATATAAGCAAAGATCTCCTTTATCAAAATCTGCAACAATAAGAACAGAATATTTAAGTACATTTGAATTAAAGTCGTTATGAAAATGGAAGCGTCTATCACAAAATGAAAGCCTCATACCAACATGGATATAATCTGGGAAGGGCTTCATAACCATATCAAAACACCGAGAGTAAGGAGGATAAAGTTCACAAGCATGGGAGTATCATAACATAAGACATTCAACTTTCTCACTGCAAATAGTGTCATGAGTATGTAAGATTATCGAACCTTCCAAAGTTTTAAATAAAATACACTTGTAGCCTGCCATATTAAAAGGTAACTCAAGGACATAAAACCATGTCAGCAAAATGGTTGGAACCCTGTTTGTTTGGCTGATCCTGTTTACAAGAGGGATAGTTCTTAAGGAAACATAAATACATAGCCAAATAGCTTTCAAGGAGATTGGTCAGATCTTCCCAGTTAACGGAATACATCAGGTGATATGCTATGTTAATACGGAAAGCCTAAGATCTGATTTAGACGGCCAGAATTTTATAATTTCAAATATCGAAAATATTAAAATTATGGAACAAATAGTCAATAAAGACTTAGAAAGGGAAAAAAAGAATTTCACAGAACTCAGAGAAATACATGACCTAAAGGAATATGTAATAGATACGTGTAAACTATTAAACTTAGAATTAAGTGAAGGAAATGGAATTCTCAAAATACTAGAATCTTTTAATGACATATAATAAAAAACGAAACAAACGAAGTCTATTTCCACTTTTGGGAAAAAACAATAGGATGGGTCACCGGAATAGCCATGGAAGAAAATGTAGAAAACATTCTTCATCAGGTAGATTATTTAACAGAAAAAAATGAAAGGTTACTACATATGTCGGACAGATCTATATCGTTAGTAAGTGACCTCGATAAAGAATTGAGAATGAAAGGAAAATAAGCTTTGAAATTTTGGGAAGGACCTCCAAGATAGTTATCAAGTATATATCAAAGGAAATCAATGAGATAAATTTCCTAAAATTACATATAAACAAAGGTATAAACAAAAATGACAAAAGGTTCAATCCAAATAAAAAAGCTAGTAAAGAAAATAGAAACAGTAATCCTTTCTATTCTTCAAGCAGAACATAAAAGTTTCCCATTCATTGTCACAGATCCGGCAGACATGCTTAGGACAATTTTCGAAATTGAAAATTTACTACCAATAGGTTATAGAATATCGGTTAATTATAGGCGTTACGGCTTACTGGAACTTTATAAATCGACTAGCTGCAATGTGGCGACACAACGATTGAAATTGTTGGTTATTTGCGATTTCTTAATATCAAATTAACACGATGAATTCAGAATGCTCGAAATGTACAGCATTCCGTTCCCAGTGTCAAACAATTTGTATTACTTTCCAATAGAAAACGAGTTCAAATTTTTTGGGTTAAGTAAAGATCAAACGAGATATTTTTTAGTAAATGACAATATGGAAAAACGATGTAATTTAAAGAGTATACCACTATTGTGCAACCACCAATTTATTATTATAAGCACACAAATGAACTCCTGCAGTTTAGCAAACTATATGGAAAATAATGCATTAATTAATAGAGTGCCAAACCAAAATTATAAAGGAGAATAAAATCTTAATCCAAAGAATCGGAAGGGGAAGGTATATAATCATATCTGCTTTCAAAGAAGAAGTAAGAATATATTCCGAATGTAAAACAGAAAAAAAACAGTTAGCTCACATATATAAAAGGCAGCTCGGTACTGAAATTACCAGAATAATGTTGTCTAACTGCAGAAATGTTAAAGATAAACAGTAAGTATAGGGGACAGATTACAAAGGAAATGGCACCTTTAAACATATCGATAATTAGCCTAGAAGGAAACCTCTCAATAGCTGGTATAAAAAACGAATGCAGCAAAGAATTTGAAGATTTTATCTCTATATTTTCAGAACAACTCCAAGACGCAGATCGGCATAGCTGAGCTAAGAAAAATGCACATTTCCTTAAAGGACGAAAAAGGAAGGAAAACGGCTAGCTATTGGACATTTTTTCTCAATACCCTTAATCTATTTTTATCTTTATTAGTACTAGTCTCTATAGGAATTATACTCGAAACGTTGAAAGAACTATGGTTAGACTATAGGAAACAAAAGTCTCTAGGATTCCACGTAAATGTAGAACAGGAAGAAATTGAACTAAATTGATTATTAGCAAAGTTATGATTTCATTAAGAAAAAATAACTGTACTAAGAATTGTAAGTGTGTGAGGTTGTGAGAATGTGGGAAAGCCATCATAACCTGACTAAATTGTAAAAATAGCAAAGTATGACTTCTGTGTAATTATAAAGGAAACAAGGCATTAATTTTCTTGGTGTAAGGAAACAACATTACATTTGAATAAGAATACCTTTGATCCATCAAGGGCGATAAAATGTAAATACCGGACCTCCGTTTCAAACTCAAGGGGTCAATGGCAAGAAGCATTACGCGACTTGTATTACATGACAAAAACAGGATTTTAATAGAGAAAGCGGAAACTAATGTTTTGAACAAAGAACTATTATTAGGATTACATCAAACTGGTCTCTGGCCAATGAGAGGAAAGAAGAATAAAATAAGAGAGAACTTAAAAAAGGGATTCAGGAACAAAAACAGAGTAGTCTTTTTTTGGATCAAACAAAGAGTAAGTGTTTTACTTTGTGAAATCATATTAAATTAGTTTTGCAATACACTTTTGATTTTAAGATTAACTGAAATAAAGTTACCGTTTCCAATTCAGCGTTTGGTGGCGATTTTTCCTCATAAGGCAGTTTTTTTTCAAAATGTGTTTTTCAAGTTTTGGTTACCATGGACCGTGTTTTGCTCTTTACTAGGTTGCAGCTACTTCTGCAACTATGATTTGTGCGTGCAGATGTGCACTAAATTTATATCACATAAACATGCAAGCTGTCAAAATAACATTCTTAAATATGATTAATGGGGTCAGCTCTGGCCTACAATTATATTATTTAAACACATTATCTATATGATTATATCAAATTATGTTAGTTCTCAAATATGACTAAATCCAGGGATGAAGTTTTGAGGTATAGGCGCGAAAACTTCAAGTTAAATGGTTAGGAGGATATGGAATTCAGTTGCAAGCATTTGGTGCCGCACTATTGCCCCCAAAAACCCTCCTTCACCTCCAAAAAATGTTTCATCCCTCTTGAACTAGGAAACCAGGGTCAAAGCCTTGGCTTGTAACTTTCCCTGAAAGTTTCAAGCTGATCGGACAGTCAAGATGATATGCTCTTGTTTGTTTTTCACTATAAAGCATATTGGTAAGCAATGGACGATTTGCACGACTTAGGGCCTTTCCACTATGGCTGCCTGGATCATGCTTTCTTTAAGAGCACGTTTATTGGACCTTTCCATTAAACTTGTTAATGCACTAGTGAATAATATGTTCTTAGAAATTTTCGGCTGGTATCAGGAAGTTACGAGAGACCAGTAATCGAACCAAATTTGCTCAAAATAAAGTTTTGTTTTTACCAATGATAAAGTCTAGTCTAAAAATATATCTATTGATCCTTACTACCTTTCTTTTACTTTCTTTATTAGCTTCTAAGTTGTTTTGAAATATAATTTTATAAAGTGGACTGGTTGTGGTATTGGGTCCAACATAACATTTTAAAAGCTTGCTAATTCCAGCCCTAAGTAGTTTATCTAAGTCAGGAAAGCCTTGCTCAGGCCATCATCCAAGTCTCTGACTGAGAGCCTTCAACCTGGCCTCTGGCCGTAGCAAAAACATCCTTTGTTTGCTTATGTACCAGATCGTGCCCTTGGTCCCAAAAAATAGGCCACGTTCTGATTATGAAATGTTATTGGCGATAAATATGAACATGAATAATATTTCCCTAACAAGTTGGCTTTAGTTTGATTCTTGTTATTGAAAAACCAGGTTGAATCACCTACATTAATTACTTTAATGGGTATAAACCCATTAGAATAAAGAGGGGTATAAACCCATTTATCCGCTTTCCAAATCGACAGTATTGATTTGTCAATACTATTCTTCATGAACTACAATGAACGCAATGAACTACAAAGGACCGGAGAGTACATATTCTCTCAAGACCTTAAACATAAGCAATACAAGATCTACTGTCTATTACCAATAGGTTTCCATATAAAACACTTGAGGTTGTGTTGTCCAGGCACAGAGGGTACGTGACAGGATCCATAACCAATTAGAGAAATTGTCCCGGTATCAAAATCCTTCCTTAAGATCTTGAAGATAAATTGAGGCCATCCATCAACACTAGTAGTTAGAAGGTGCAAGTCAATTGGCGCAGACCATGTGCACTGCTTACCGAAATAGGGCTCATCAAATTGCGTTCGACAGTCATCTTGTCCAGACATTGCCTTCCATTTTGGTCCTAGGTTAGAACTGCTATTACTAAAATTTAATTTTAACTATAATTTAAAGATCAACTCCTGAACTTTCAATCATCTTTACATTGGAAAGAAGCCTGAAGTAAAGTGCTCAACTTTTATTTTATTCTTGGTGCTCAATTATTAAACAAATTTTTCAAACTTATCATTTTATGGTTTTAAGTAGTTCCATTTTCTAAGGACGTTAAATTAGATAGTTCAAAGTTTAGTATGAAAACAAAATAAAATTACAGTTTTTCTACACAAAAAAAAACTGCTTTCAAGAGCAGAAGGACTGCATTTGTAATTTGTTGTATTAATTGAACTTTTGGTAAAATGCCAAGCGTATTCTATTAAATTTTGGCTACGAGCCTTTTTTCTACTGTCCCTCCTTGGCACACGGAGGTTCTACCACTACTACTTCTACTACTCCTACTATTAATACTGCTACTACTACTACTATTATGACTACTAGTGCTATTACTGGGGAGGCTATGGCCGTTAAGTTGAATCTTTCAGAGAATATACAGGGGGATTTTGAAGTAAATGAACACACATCATAAGCACACAGGCTGTCAAAAAGCGTATCAACAATATCTTAGGAACAAAAACCAACAAAGAGAAAAAATCTCAGAAAACAAACAAACAAAGGAGACTGTGGCCAGTGGAGAGAAAAGAAAACACAAATGCAAAACAACGCGGATATTTCGCCTGTATCCAAACAAAGCGTCTTCAGCACGAAAGAAACACAAAAAGAACAGGATAAAAAAAATAAGATAAAACTAAAAACCAATAAAACCACCACCAAAAAAAAAAAAAAAATATACAATTGGCGCAAACTGATCCACGTAGGGAAAAGATGCTATTATAGAGTTACTTCAGTGAGGACACCAGAGTAACTACTACTACTACTACTAACAACTCATCGCAGCACCAAGCCGCCTGAGGCCAACACAGCTACGTTCGCTCCTCTTCCACCCCAATCTATTCAAAGCCTCCCTTTTTACACCCGCCCACGAAGTTCCCATTTCCTTTAAATCTGTCTTTATGACGTCCTCCCATCCCAGACTGGGACGACGTGCTGTCCGTTTAGCCCTAGATGGTTGGCCGAAAAGAACAATCTTCAGCAATCTGTCATCCTTCATCCGCACAACATGCCCTAACCACCTCAACCTTTCTTTCATTATAGACCTAGAAAGCGGTATTGAACCACATTTTTCGTATAGCCTATTGTTTGAAATACGGTCAGTCAGCCGGGTACCCAGAACAATCCTTAAGCAATTTCTCTGGAAAGCAAACATATGTTTTTTAATTTCTATGGCTTCCTTCGCCCATTGAGTGTAACCCTTATCATTTGAAGTGGCTAAGGCTTCATCAAATTTTACAAAATGATCCGGTTGAAACCAAATATGCTCTGCTAAAGCTGAAACAAAAGTTTCTGGAGGCTTGTCTAATTGTAGGGTTTTTTCTATTGAGTTTCGGTGTTCAATAAACCTTTCAACGAATTGTTGGTGAGTCCTACCAATATAGAACTTCCCACAAGAACACGGAATTTTATACACCCCACTTACTAAATTTCCCCGAGTTAAATCCTTACCAGAACTAAAGAAACTACCCATTTGCCTCAACGATTGGAAACATGTATCAATACCAAATTTACGTAAAACCTGTGAAAATATCTCACCCAAACCAGGTATATATGGTAATGAAATGAAACTTTTTGATACAACTAAATCTAAAGACTGAGAAACCCCAATAACCCTACTATCATATTTAACCCGTCTATTTTCAATTATTTGGTCAATGAACTTAATTGGGTAACTATTACAAAACAAAATATCCCTCAAGTATAACCATTCCGAATCCAGAAATTTCTGGGAACAAATTCTAAAGGCTCTATCCAATAGTGAAATTACAACCCACCTTTTCACCGACATAGGGTGGCAAGAATGAAAATCTAAATACCTATCATTGTGCATAGATTTTCTATATATCGAGAAAAGTAAATGGAGATCTCTTTTAATTAATAAAATATCGAGAAAAGGTAGTTTGTCATTATCCTCAAACTCCACTGTAAATTTAATATTATTATCAAAACTATTTAAATGCTTACATAAAAAGGTCTAAGGAGTCCAATCCATGTTTCCAAACGCACACCACATCATCCATGAACCTACCCCAGAAGCAAGGGGAGATTCTAAAACTGTTTATAGTGGAGGTTTCAATGGCATCTATGAGTAGATTTGCCAATAAAGGATAAGGAGAATCCCCCATACGCAACCCAAAAATTTGTCTATAAAACTCCCCTCGGAAACCAAAATAAAAAGAAAATTCATTCACTAGAATAATTAGTCTCATAATGAATTCAGTATCCAAAATGGCTAAAGTTACATCTTCTATTAAATCAAAGTGTTTTCTATTTTACTTTTTAAAATGTCCTCACACCTTTTTAAATCATAATTTGAATACACGGACACAACATCGAAACTGCAAAGAATTGAACTTCCCTTCAGCGTGAAATTTCGCAATTTATTAGTAAGATCAGTCAAATTTTTTAAATATGATTTTTGTGTTCCCAAAAGTGGACGCAATGCTACCGACAACCATTTTCCTAATTTTGAAACGGGTGACGGAAAAGTTGACACAATGGGACGGAGGGGGGCTCCAGTCTTATGAATCTTAGGTAGACCATAAATCTTGGGTGCTGAACAACCCCTAGGATAATATTTGTTATAAAACTGTGGGGTAATGTGAAAATTATTTTTCATTGACTCTAATTCCTTTCTTGTTGATTTTACGTAATTATCTGTAGGATCAAAATCAAGTTTTTTGTATGTAATAGTGTCAGAAATAATGGATTTCATTTGATTATTATAGTCTTCAGTGTTCATATTTACGATCGTGTTTCCCTTATTGGCTATGGTGATAGTAAGGAATTAATCCTTCTTCCTATTAGAAAGGATTTTAATGTCATTTTTTTGTGAGCTGTCTTTACAAACCAAGATCACATTAAAGGTGCTCAGTTTGCCAACGATCTCGGATCCAAATTTTTGGGGAGTATCAGCTTTATCTATTGAAGCCATAATTTCTGACTCCACCTTTGAAATTATATTTGAATAAGAGATTGGAGTTGGAAAACAGAACTTAGAACCCTTTGACAAAACGGCTTCCTGTTGACTTTTAAGAGGTTTAGAAGACAAATTCTTAATTGCTGGACCCAGACAATGACAAGGATAAAAAACCTCTGAATCTTGGAAATTCTCAAACAAAAGTTTATTAAATTTGTGAACCAAACGAACCTTGGACAAATGAAAATCATGGCGAAAAAATCTAATGGCCATTTCTTTAATTCGCATAAAACTTTCAGATGGAAGTTGATTCCTCAAGAGGTTTTCAATATAATTTCAGTCATCATACTTTTGAAAACGTCTCTGTTTTTGTTGTTAAACTACGTGATTTAAAGCTATAATTTGTTTTTTAAATTTGATTCATTTTCACTTCCAAAATGGGTACATATTTTAAAAGATTTCCGAATCACTGATTACTTCTTGCAATTTTTTAAGAAAATTTGTTGATTTAACAAATTTGAATATTTTTTAACTAAAGACAAATAAGAATTGACAGAAGCGGCTAGTTGTTGCCCGTACAATTGACGAATGAAAGATCTTAAGCCGAACTGGCCAGCCATGACAAAAACCAAACAAAGAGAAAAAATCTAAAAAAAAACAAACAAACGAGACTGTGGCCAGTGCAGTCCAGTGTGTTCCCTACGTGGATCAGTTTGCGCCAATTGTACATTTTTTTTTTTTGGTGGGGGTTTTATTGGTTTTTAGTTTTATCTTGTTTTTTTTTCATCCTGTTCTTCTTGTGTTTTTTTCGTGCTGAAGACGCCTTGTTTGGATAAAGGCGAAATGTTCGCGTTGTTTTACATTTGCGTTTTCTTTTCTCTCAACTGGCCACAGTCTTATTTGTGTGTTGTTTTTTTTAGATTTTCTCTCTTTGTTGGTTTTTGTCATGGCTGTCCAGTTCGGCTTAAGATCTTCCAATCTTAGGAACAGCTAAGAGTTTTAAGTTGAAACTTCCATGGCATGTTAAGGTGATGTTTAACTAGCCGTAAGGTACAATATGCACGCGACCACTGTTGCTATTATTACTGATACTACTGCTACGACTGCTACTACTACTGTTACTAAGGGTATTAAGGTGAAACTTTCAGGAATGTTTCAGGGGATGTCAACTAAATCAAAACACACGATTTATAACAGCTCAAGGAATCAAGTTAAAACTTTCAGTGCATGTTTAATGAGATTTTGAACTAACTAAAAGGCACTGCGTTCATACTACTACTACCGCAATTGGTACTACTACTACTACTACTATTGCAACTCCGACTGTTTAATATACAGGCTTACATTGAACAGTTAGTCTACTTTCATCAGTACTTTTCATTAAATTTGGATATCATAGTGATTTTTATTTTGACAAATAAAAAAGTGACATAGTTAGAAACAAAAACGCACCACTGAAGATAAAAATTACTTTCAGTAAACCGTCAATGAAGCTCTCACTTTTAGAAGACTTCGGAGAAGTGAACCCTGCTTCTTCTTGTAGGAGTTTATGTTAATTTTAAGTGTGACTTGGTTGTTCATTGTAATCTCTGTTTATTTCAAGTTTTGTCTATTCATTTATAGTGATTTATGTTATTTTTAGGTTTGGATTATTATTTCACTTTATTTTTTCTCATCTTTGGTTTAATATAGCATATTTGCTTTAATATCTGTTCTTAAGATATTGCGTACACGCTTTATTTTCAACCTGCATGCATATTAGTTTCTTCACCATCACCATACCGTAACAGTTTCAATTTAGTTATCTAAGCCCGTGATTCCCAACGTGGAGTGCACGCCTTACCGATGGGCCATGGTAATTTCTTAGTGGGTGATGTGCAGGAAGTGCACCCTTCAGCTAGTTATACTTCAGAGCCTCAATTTTGAAAAAAGAACCTTTTTCATGTGAATGACGTCACATTCGAATGCATTTGAAGAGCAAAAAAGATCCATGATAGTACTACAGTGATGTTAAACATAGTACAAAAAGTGTTGTATTCAGTCAATATTTTTCGTTAGTATAAAATAAGCCTAGAGGAAGACCCAAAAAAAGATACCCGAGTTGGTGGGTATCATTCTAGTTGCGTTAATTCAAGAAAATGTTGGGGGAAACTATCAAGGAATTTTTTTTACATTTTAATGAAGATACGAACAACAGAACAAGATTGAGCAAGCATACTTAATACAGAGGGTAGCAGTGTCTCCTCTTTGCAACAGCCATGATCATGAGATTACTGAGTCTGTCATTTCCAATTATCACCAGTAATCCTTCACACGCCCTAATTCCGAGAAGAATCGTTCATTACTTGCAGGTAGTGTAGCAACTAGCTTCCTCAGTTTAGCACTGCAAAATAGGCAATTGGGAGGTCGGATAAAATTTCGATAGCTCGGAGTAAATCCATTTTAAAAATCTCAAATTTCGAAAGATGCAACTTTGCAAGAGAACGTTGGGAAGTTGGGCATAGTCATCAACATCAAGAATCATTTGATAATGACACATTACCCTTTTAACTTTTGAAAATTTGAGAAAATCAGAACTTGAAGGGTAGATGGCTGATAAAGTATCGAGCCGAGGCATGACACGTCGGCCCATCTGGCTCGTGGAACGTCGGCCCATCTGGTTCGTGAAACGGTCGTTATGTTTACTGGTTGTTGAATTTGAAAGAGTCTTTGAGACAAATGGAAATGGCTTGACTTCTCTTGTTCCAAGGACTGATTTTGGATTCTGGAGACTTTGATTCCTGGATATCGTTTATAGCCTAGAACTTGGTTATGTTTTTGCTGGAATTTTTATTTATTATCATTCCTCAGCATTTGGAATGTTCGTATGTCCCAGAAATCAGTGCAAGTACCTTAAAATCAGCCAAGTTTTTGTTCGAAGTTGTTCTGACAAGCAATTTAAAATAAGTAAAACTTTTTACTTTTTGATGCAAAGTTGAGACAAAAATGGTAGAGTTGATTTTTTTTTCAGTAGTAGTTTTGCTTCACACGTTGCCTCGTCGTCAGAACTATCAGAGACCGCGGCTAACAAATAATTTCTTGCCGCGAAACAATTCCTATCAATGTAACTTTGTCGGTTTGGTGCTGATGAATGCAATACCAAGTCTGTGCTGTAATTTGGTCTTCAGCTTTTCGTTGCCTTTAGATATTTCCTTCGTCAGTTCAACGAAATTACCCCGGTTTGCGCATATTTCTGATTCTTCATGACCCCTTGAAGGAAGACCTCAGGGGGCCAAGAAAGCAAATAGCACGAAAAATATACTTCACATGAACTCTATTTTCTTGAGATCAGGACCGACTTAAGCCATTCCCAGTCTTTAGGGTTCCACCAGATAAAAGGCAGCAAGCAAAAAAAAAAAAAAAAAAAAAAAAAAAAAAAACAGAATCCAAGTTTAACGAGTATTGAATCCATTTATAATTCTTAAATTAATGTGTAGTGAATATCCTTCTGTGTGAAGTGGAACCCAGATATCTCCCTAGAATATGTTGAGCTGATTGGTCGGGAGGCGTCGTAGAGATACCTGAGATAGATTCCCGACTGCAAATGGAACTTGCAACATTTCTGGGAATGCAGACCACTCTTTCATGTTGACCTGGATCATTTATTGTTCCACTTGTTTCTGAAAGATTGTCAGAGGTAGGCGAAATCATGTCCAGTAACCCGACACATTGAGCACCGACAGAATTGCCAATTTCTTGCACAGAAGATTTTTCTTTTTTTCGAATTTTCACCCCCAAAAAGTTCAAAGTTTGTTGTAAAATTTTACTAATTGTTTGATTACGGATTCAAAAAAACGAAAAAGATAAACTGACGAGGTGGCCCCTAGTTTTGACTGAACCCTAGGCAAGGATCATGACAGCAAGTAAGACAGCTGATAAGAAATATTTGACACACTTTAAAACAAGGTTGTCTACTATCGGTTTATTCAGGATTCGCCAGGATGAGGACAGGAGTAACATTTCAAAACAAAGGCATTGGAAAATAATTATAAAAATTAGCAGTAAGAAAAGTGACAGTGCTGTTTAATGGCTCTAAAAAACAAATGCACGGGATGAAAAATACAAGCGATAGGTCATTCCGTCTCACTAGTTGATTATAGCACATAGCTACAATACAAAATAGCTATTAAAAAGAAGTAAAAAGGTATTTTTTTCAAATCTGGGGGCCAGGTGTCTCCCCTGCCCCTCCCTGAATTAGCACCACTGTAGCCATTTAAGCTTCCTTCAGGTGAATACAATTAAAATTCTGAGCCATAAACTGTAAAAATCATAAAACTATATTTGCCCTAAGGGGACAACGAGGATATGGAGTAATACTTGACAAAAATTATTATAAAGTCGAAAATTGTTGACAGCTGGTAGACCGGAGTGCCTAAGTTATTGAATGAGTTCCAATTTATTCTGAAACATGGCTAAAAATCTTGCTGTTTAAAGCACATGCAAGTTACATAGACAGCATGACAGAAAGCTCAACATTTTATCGATTAGTCCTTCTGCTATAGCATTCATTCTTGAAGCCATGATATTAAAAGAGAAACTCAAACTTTACCGTAAAGAGAGGGAGGTCAAAGGGACAGCAGACTTTTTAATATATAAAATAATACATGTCGTTTTCTAGCTGCAGTTAGATTTTTAATGGCATTAAAAATTGTATTTAATTCATGTTAATTTTCAATTTTATATTCACACTTAATACACAAAGAAGGGGGATACCTCTTCTCCACCTATTACTCTTTATAGTAAACTTTAACATTTGTTTACCGATATTTTTACGTTAAGGAACTCGTTTATGTGTATTCGTTTCACATAGTAAATAGATTTTTCCTAATTATGAGGAAGACTACGGCCCTTCGTAGCAGGGTTGCCAACTGCAGTCGTCAGTAGTATCCTATCTATTGATTCTACGACAGCCTTCCCCATATTTCCACGACAGCCCTGTGAGGTTACGACATTCCTGGCAAGATTCCGACAACATGTCCTGGCAAGATTCCCGGGATTCCAGGTTTTCCAATATTTTTTATATGATTAATCGGAGTGTGGTCGGTATAATACACAACCAGCAATAATAGAGAATTCTAAGTGGAGCTCTTCGTCCCTCGCACCTGTGCAATGCGATCCCTGTTTCTAGGTTTTCTACTAAAGGGGACACAATTGGCAAGATTCCCCCGACACACCCCTTTTTAAACGATCAGATACGGAAATTAACATGGTAAGTCGGATAAGTGGAGCTCCTAGTCCCTCGCACCTCTACAATGTGGTCAGCTGTTTCCAGGTGTAATGAAGCAATCTTTTTCCAGCATTAAAAACCTTTTACGGCCATTTTGTAAGAAATCATGTCTAAATAATTTTTTTGACGTCACTTCTCCCAGAAGACATATTATTGACCATGAATCGGCGGTGAGAGAGGAGTGTCAGGATTAAAATGAATTCCATGACAGCCCCGTGACGTCACGACATTCCTGGCAAGATTCCGACAACATGCAAGTTTCCAGGTGGAATGATGCAATCTTGTTTCAGTATTAAAAACCTTTGACGGCCATTTTGTAAAAAACCATGTCTAAATAGCTATTTTTTTTACATCACGTCTCCTAGAAGACATTTTATTGACCGTGAGTCAGTTTCTTTTTAGTGGTGAGAGAGGAGTGTCACAATTAAAATGAATAAAGTGGACCGACAGAAAATTATAGAAAATATTGTTACTTTGGAAAAATGACTAATTCTAGATGATAATTTTCAATGATTGTCGGTGCAGAAGAGAATCTTCACCAAGAGAATGATTGGTAATATAATGAGAAATGAGTCTGCATCGTTGCATTATTGTCTTAGACGTATGTATAGTGACCCCCATGCATTAACTCAATTTATAGATATTTTGATTGAGACGAAACAAAATAATACTGTACATTTGTTTGAAGATTACCCAGAGTTTCAGTTATTCCTCCCATTTCTCTAGTGACCCAATAAGTTAAAATTGTTAGCAAAGAACATTCATTTATCTCAATCAGTTTTCTTCCGGAAGTCAGACAGTTGACATCGAAAAATATTTTACACATACTCATAATTCAAGAAGCCTCCCAAATGCTGATGGTTTTGTAGGAATCTTAACGCCGCTGATGACTAAGATGGAGAGTGCATATTACATTGTCCGTAGCGTCGGTATGGAAGGCTCGATGCGGACTCTGAAGACTGTAAGTCCTGTCTTGAAGAGATTTGTGACTCTCATACTAGATGTTTCTTATAATCCAATTGTCACTATGATAAATGCGATCAATGGGAAAATCCATACCCGCGCATGATTGCAAAAAACCTTTAAATGTGAGTTCAGCTTATTTTTAAGATACTGGTATCGTCGTGGAGTTAAATTGTTTTGGGAAGAAGAATCTGGTCTACGCTGTAATAACTGGAATAAAAAAAGATTTCAACTCTTTCTTCATCGCTTTGAAGATACCGGCTACGGAATTTTGTGTGTGACATTGCTTCAAATAAGCAAATTGAAACGCGTGAATTTTATAATATGAATCAGTATAGTATCATTGACTTTACAAAGAGATTAAAAAAAAAATAAAGTTACAATATTGTAGAAAATATGACCCTGACTTTGTATATCAAGATGAATACAAGTTAAATCATGACGAGCTGCTGCCACTTGTCGTTTCTGATGATTACCTGTACGTAAAAGAAGAAATCTAAATGGAAACAGTGTTTTGTAGATACAAACTTTATTAATCAACAAATTTACATACATTTTAAAAGCATTTCACTGTGTATTTCACCGAAATTTATATTGTACACGTAGAAAAGAGTATTTTCAACTAGAAAGTCGTTCAGTCGAGGATTATCACCATAAACTTTGAAGAATTGACTGTAAGTATATCCATGACATCGGAAAACAAAATATAATAGTGTAAAAAACCACAGCCTTTAGTTGATAAATCCTGCACTCTCTTCTGGTTTTGAATAATTGATTTTCCATTTTTTCTCAAGAAAATTTTAATGTGAGGGCTGTAGAATGTATACGGTAGGCCATTATTAAATTTATTTCTTGTTTGAAAGATGCATAGCCAAAATCCCGTCTTTCCAGTTGATGGGATACTATTAACAACGATAATGGTGTTGTTAACGTGTTGAATATGCTCCATGAAATCCGAATATATGCAATAGGATTTGTATTTGGACATGTAAGGATCCAAATTGAATACATTGATTATTTAATTCGAGTTCATAGTGCCATGTCTAATAGAACACTGTCATCAGGGGTAATATCCCAAAAGGTTTCAAATTGACTTAGCTATATTAATGCAATATTTTTCTCCAATGGCTGGGCAAAGGTATATTCTAAACGTACAGTACCCGTTCAGACAATTGTTATATATTGAGTATCGGACAAATACAAAACAATGATACCATGAGCTTCGACAAACATTTCTTTGGTAATACCATTTTCAAATAACTATGAGTTTCAATCTACGGATTGAATTGTAAATTCATATAAGATCCTGTAGAATTTATCAAAGGATATATTTTAGAGTGGAATTAAATTTATTTTACGTACAAGCGATAACATTCCAAACAGTTCAAATTTATGCTGGGAATTTGTCCATGATCCAACGGCGCTAGAGTCTTTTATAAAACCCAATGTAAGTTTTGACGGAATTTAACCATTGATAAATGATGAATCACTGCGGGTCCGCGTAACTGTAGCAATAAGGCGTTGATTCGTGATTGTATGAGGAACTAGTAATTTGATATTATTTCCAGAGGCTCTTATTTTCCAATTGCCCAGGCAACAGAACTCATAACTGTCGGTTTTTGTACACGAAGTATTGCCAACGTAAGAGAGACTGTTGCATCGGCTGCAGTGTCAAGTGCTTTTCACAAAATAAAATTGGACGATGTAAGTTGTAGCTTTATATTAATCTTGTCGTTGGGAGACAACCATTGAGGTATATTAAATATCTCATGATTTAGATTACCAACTAAATGCAAATCTTTAGTTGTTGCATCTCTAAGTATATTGGTAGTGTCAGTGTCGTTTTATATTCATATCTAACACCCATACCTCTCAGGAGCTTATAAGGTATTGAAGTCATCAACGTGAATTGTATATAACTTGCATAATTCGAAATATTATTGCTCGTGCTCACCAATGTTTGATTTATGTAGACACTTATTTGTCTAAACAATTTTCATAGGATAACCCATCGGCTGCACATGGTATTTCATTGTTAGATTTTTTGACAATGACATGTAAATCTATAAATGATGAAGCCAATTCTATGAAATAATTTTCACTGTATTAAATTTGAAAATATACATTTTCAGAGAGCGATTACTGCAAATGAAACTGTTCGTAGTAACCCTGTTTCACACTCACATCATCATTTTTAGCGTTGAAAAGATCCAGAGATGAGTTGGCTGAAGTATGAGATTCTTTGAGTGGTAGATATGCCATTTTCTAAGAAAATAAATCCTTTCCCGATCTTACTATTTTCACTTTCCTTTTTGATGTTTTTCGCTTCCTGGCTGGGTTGAGACTGATGAGTGATGAGGTCTTTCGCACCCTTTTTAAACATTTTCCACATTGTCATGATTTTAATCGCTCGCCAAGGGATCGCGCTTTGGATCTGAGATTTTGCGAAACACTTTCTTTACAGTCCTTCCCAGAACCTCAATCATGTAGTATAGAGGTCGCAAGATCCGCGGTAACCGGTGTGATATATTTTTTAGCCAGGGGTATTGCAGAGCGAAACAGCTTAGCAAACCAATTGCCGAGACCTTAACTGGACATTGACGAACGACCCCTGTAATAGTCCTTTCCATGACCCAACTGATGTGGTCCAAGAGTAGCAACATATCAATCAATATCAAGAGACACAAAATGAGTTTTATTAGCCATCTCACTGAATATTAGCCATCTCGAAAATGACATATAATAACAGTCAAACCTTTTGTTATTGCTAAAGGAGCACCCAATTCACTTCTTAATGCCAACTGACAGAGCTCTAAATACGAACTGTTGACTGGAATGTGTTGAAGGTGCTTTATATTGTAGGGGTGAATGTGTTCACTAGAGTTTTTTGTTCAAGAGTACGTAGCAGGGGAACATTGGCATTACCGACTTTCGATCTCTTGACAAAGGATGCATAAAGAAATATACAATTATCAGATGAGATGGCGGGTGCATAGTCTGCATAGATAACCTGGTGCTTATCACTGATTTTTTTTTACTTTAATAAAACGATCTTTCAAACCGAGAACTTCACATGAATCATCTTTGAGGAAATTTCTTCATTCTCAAATGTATGTGTAATGTAAATTCTTCTCTATTCCGGTGAATAGTTGAATGTGAATCCACCCTTTTCTGATATGCAATGTTTTGTTGATAACTCGACACAAATAGCTCATATTGCTATATTCTCCGTACGGTATAATTGCATAGGGGTAATCGTTAGAGTCGAAATTTACCACTGCACTCTCGTCAGAAAAGTCAAGAGGCATTACTTTTATATCATATGTACGATCCTTTCTTAGGATATCATATGTATTTTTTAGAATGCAATCTACAAGAGCAACTTCATACCTTCCGTCAAATTTAATGGCAAGGGAAAGTTTTGTCCGAAAATCAATCGTTTTATTCAAATCGTCATAGAGAGGGTAAGAAATATTGCACATGAATGTGACATAAAAATCATAAGACGTGATGAACATCCTCAGTGGGTATCTAGGAACCAAAATAAGAGTTGTATCCTAGCCAGCAAACAAGCAACTGTCACTTACCCTTGTGATTTCGAGTCTTTAATACCCTTTCAATTTGATAGATTTTACTATTCTCAACTTTTTACAGTTCATGAAAACCACCAAGAATCTCATCATCGTTCATGTTACGAAGACGATATGTTAAAGGTTTAGTATCCAAGACTTTTGACACTTTAAAAAGTTCAGTGGACCGTGTTTCAGGAAGTGAAAAATATTTCTTGTTCTATTGTTTCGAGTTGTATCACGAATATTAAATTTTTTCTTCGCCGCCTTTTCATTAGAATATTGTTTAAGAAAAAGTCTTTTGTAACTACGATGAACTTCAAGAGGGCTAGCATTCGACAGCGATCGATGAGAACTTTTTTTGGTTATAAATCAACATGATTTTATCTAAATCTAGCTTTAAAACATTTCTATGTACAATATCTTGAAAGTAAAGGTCGAATAGTTTGCATCAAACGTTCAGCCCATGCCGCCTTTATAGAACTATGACAATGATAGAGTACAGCATTATATTTCAACAATACTTGTTGCAAGTAAAATATATTTGTAGGGTCTATTATGACGTCTTTAAATCGCGTCTAGTGTCAAAAGGTCTGTAAAAGATCTTGGTAATATATACAAGGAGAAGATCTTCAAAAGATCTTGGTAAAATATGCAAGGGGAAAAAGGCTTTAGTTTTTCGATAATCACGACCTCTAGTCTTATGATTTCGGTGAAGAGTACAACTGGCTTCTTTTTGGTAATACTCTTTTGTTAGCTTCTTTTCAATTTCGGTAACTTTAGAAAGTGTATTGGAAGACTTTTAATAACATAAACAATAAGCGGAACAACGAGGAAATTTTTACAAGACAGTGGAACGCAGCTTCTAAATGAATATTTTGGCCCTATGTCCAAGGACCGTCCTCAGCAAGACAAAAATATATAAAAGAAAAGACTCACAACAATCTGCGACCAATAAAACCAAAAATTTAAAATTTTTCAAAGTAGTCCTAGCATCCTTACTTCAGCGGAGTTCAACCAGGACTGATAAAAAATAAGTTAAAACCAGGCGATTCAATGAGATGAAAGAAAAATAATTTAAAAACACCTTCTTATTGCTAATCCAGCAAGACCATTGCTAAGACCATTGCAAGACCATATTGCTAAGACCATTTTTTTTTATAAAAAGAATTACGGAACTGAAAATACATTGAATAGTTATTACAAATTTTGACTAGAGACCTCAAAACCTCAGAATATATTACTGTTGTTGAATCTTCAATTAAATGATAGTTTTCTTCTATTTTATTTTTTAATAATTGCTCAGATATTGCTACATAAATATTTGTGTACATAGAAACTATGTCAAAACTACTTACTATTATATTTTATGAAATACTTGCATTTTTAAGTTTTTCCACTAAATTTACCGAATTACATATATACGATTTTTGGGATTAAACCAAAGGTTTGAAGGCTGTACATAACCTCTTTCCAATATTGGAAGCAGGTCCTTTTGTACGTGCTACAATTGGCCCTAAGGGAATACCTTGCTTATGTAATTTCGGTAAACCGTAAAACTTTGGGCAAAAGCTACCTCGGGGGAGAAATTTATTATACAATTGTGGGGTGATTATACTTACAAATGCAAGTATTTGAGAAAATACGATAGTAAGTAGTTTTGACATAGTTTCTATGTACACAAATATTGATGTAGCAATATCTGAGCAGTTATTAAAAAATAAAGTAGAAGAAAACTATCATTTAATTGATGATTAAACAACAGGAATACATTGCGAGGTTTTAATGTCAATAGTCAAAATTTGTAATAAGCATTCAATGTATTTTCAGTTCCGTAATTCTGTTTAATAACAAAAACATGGTCTCCCTATGGGAGCACCGCTATCCGGGTTATTAACTTTTACGGTTTATCGAATTTACATAAGCAAGGTATTCCCTTAAGGCCAATTGTAGCATTTACGAAAGCCCCTGCTTCCAATATTGGAAAGTGGTTATGTACAGCCTTCAAACCTTTGCTTTATTCCCAAAAATCGTACATATGTAATTCGGTGTAATTCGGTAAATACAATAATAAGTAGTTTTGACATAGTTTCTATGTACACAAATACTTATGTAGCAATATCTGAGCAGTTATTAAAAAATAAAACAGAAGAAAACCATCATTTAATTGAAGATTCAACAACAGGAATAAATTGTGAAGTTTTAATGTCCCTAGTCAAAATTTGTAATAAGTATTCAATGTATTTTCAGTTCCGTAACTCTTTTTATCAACAAAAAATGGTCTCCCTTTAGGAGCACCGCTACCCGGGAAATTAGCGAACATTTATGTAGAACACCTTGAAAATTGGGCCTTAAATTCATGTTTTTTAAAACATGCCTATTGGGGACGTTGTATGGATGATGTAGTGTCGCTCTGGAATTATTGGGAAAATAAACTTAGGGGCTTTCTAGATCACCTTAATACATATGACCGAAATTTACAATTTACCTTAGAAATTGAAAATGCAAATAAATTACCGTTCCTAGATGTATTAATTGTTCTAAGTATTGATAAACTGTATTTTACAATTTACAGAAAACCCACACAAAATAACAGATATCTATATTTTAAATCCAATCACCCCCCACAAGTTAAAAGAGGTGCTGTTACATCTCTTGTCGATCGTGCCCTGAACGTTTTCTCTGAATCTTACATCACAGATGAACTAAATTTTATAAGAGACATACTTTTTGGAAACGGTTATCCTATTGTCTTTATTAATAATACAATTAACCGAAGATTGGCAAGACACTACATTAAAATCAAGGGTCTTTTACAGTGTGATGTTCCTGCCAAGCCCTCAAATATAATTGGCCTTCCATATATTCCAAAAGTCACTACAAGTTAAAAAAAAGTTTGCATACAAAATAATTTTTATGTCGTATTTACAAATAATTTTAAAATTATGAATTTCCTAAACTCTGGTAAAGATAGAATCCCAGTTACTCGCCAAAGAGGGGTCTATCAAATATCATGCGATTGTGGCAAATATTATATAGGTAGAACACACCAGAATTTATAAAAGCACATAGAACGGCATAAAGATGATATATTCAAAGCTCTAAGTTCTCATGTTTCCACTGTTTCATTTGATTCTGCATTAGGCAGCCATATTTTTGAAAATCTTAGTCACAATATACTTTTTGATGAATCGGCCCTTATTAGCAATGACCTAGGCATAAAGCAGGTAGTCTAAGAATCAATTGAAATCGGACTTAAGATCAATAATAATTTTTCCTTAAAAAGGGACTGGGGGGAATATACACTAAATGCTCTATACACAAATTTAATAAAAAATGATCTTACAAAATATTTTAAAATACCAATAGACATTAACACAGAACCGGTCACAAAAAGACCTTTGAGGTTAGCTGCCAAAAAGGCTGAACTAGCAATAAGAACGTGTTTTTAAATAATTTTTCTTTCATCTCATTGAATCGCCTTGTTTTAACTTATTTTTTATCAGTCCTGGTTGAACTTCACTGAATTAAGGATGCTAGGACTACTTTGAAATTTTAAATTTTTGGTTTTATTGGTCGCATGTTGTTGTGAGCCTTTTATCTTTTATATATTTTTGTCTTGCTGAGGACGGCCCTTGGACATAGGGCCGAAATATTCATTTATAATTTGTGTTCCACTGTTTTGTAAAAAATTTCCCCGTTTTTCCACTTATTGTTTATGATGGAAAGGCAGTGTGGTCTTCATCGTTATATACGGTTATTAATAACTAGTAAACCCGTTTAGAACTTGATCCATTCTGAACGGAATCTTGGTGTGAATCGCCCAATATCCTTTTGCATAGTAAATGATGCGGAAAGACGCGTTCATTTAATACCATTACCATGCCCACTTGGCGTACTATCCATTGATATATCTCGCGATATTTCTTCAAATTCCTTTTGGGACTTTTGGGACGACTTTAAAGTTGTTTCTAAATGACTTTCGAACGATTCGAGTCTTTTACGATTTGCAATCAAATCTGATAGCATTTCAATTAAATTGTAACTCTTGCCCTGGATTACAACTGAATTCTTTTTCCAGTCAATTTGTTCGTTTTCGGCGAGATAAGTCGAGTCTTTTTCTTTGCTCGTGATAGGATGGGGGTAATACGTCTACAATACTTGTTAATAAATCTTCTTCTTCTTCTTTTTTTGGCTATTTAAAGTTCCAAACCTTTAATACTTTAAGAAGGTTGATCAATGACATTTACTTTGAGTGGTTATTCATGATAAGGCTTATGTTTGTTGACACGTCGAAGGGAATTTGAAGCAAAATAATTTTTCATCATCGGCAATTGTTTCATTATCAAAAAGTTTATCAAAAGTGCTCTTTTGGTGAAAGAGCAAGTTCAATTGGCATCAATTCATAGGGTTTAGCCATTTCTAGAGAATAGTGTTTACAAGTCCGGATATTATCTGCAGTAACTATGAAAAGAAATTACCACTCGCTTGAATTAGTCGTTTTCTTTTGCAATTTCCTTTCTTTTTGCTGGCTAGGGCACATATAAGTGAACGATCTTACTTTTTCTGCTGTCTAACACCATCTAACAGTTGAAGTTTACCTTCCGTTGAAACTAATCAAAGTTCAGATAAGAGAATAATGAATTCCTTGTCAATACCGTGTTTGAGTATAGCTTCCCTTAGCCGTGGTTTTGAATTGGCTACGACGGAAAATAAATGTCTGTTTTTATGTAGCTTTTTCAGAGTCATGACGGTGACTAACCTTTTTACTATTCACGGCTAGATATACAGTAATTTCATTATCAAAAATATCACTGACTGCGTGCAACTCTTCGGGTGTGTTTTGATTCAGGTCCAATAAAGTGTATCCATAAGATTTATTAGTAGCTTGATTGTACGTGGAAAGTAAAAATTTGGGTTCGCCAGGATAAATTTGTTTGTTTTGAGTTATAAGATAACTTGAACTGCGAACAACTCTATAGATTATATAGTAGGTACAATTAAAATCAAATGTTCTCTTACATTTACTCTGATGAAAAACAATATGGAGAACAACAGTTACTGAAAATTTTCATGATGTGACCGGACCATGAATAATTGTAAAATTTCCTGCGACCATTCTTCAATAGATTCAGCTAAATAGTCAATAATCAACCTTGCGTTTGCTGAAATACTCTTAAACACGTCAAGTCCTTGCATAAATTTTATGCCTGGTGCAATTCTCTTTATTTTGTCATAGGATTCTTGCCATACACCATAGCAATAAAAAATATTTTTCGGATTCTCTAAAAATATTTCATCGCAATGTTGAAATATTTTTCTATTAATAGTGTTTTTCTTTTCTCGACATTGAAGGTCCGCAAAGAAAGGATTTGAATGGTGTTTTAAATTTATATATATATTCCTTCAATGTTGAAATACAACTAACCAAACAAAACCTCAATCTGTTGAATATATATATATATATATATATATATATATATATATATATATATATATATATATATATATATATATATATATATATATATATATATATATATATATATATATATATATATATATATATATATATATATATATATATATATAATGGCAGTGAAAACAGCATAAAAAATAAAAACATGAATATATTTACAATGGCAGTTGAACATACCTCTGCAGTGGTTGGGCCAACAACCGCAGCGGGGGTGTCCAGCGGACGGAATTTCTCCCACGGGTGTCCCATGGATGGTTGAGGGGCCTGCGGTAGGGCGGCGACGAGGCCGGGGACAGTTAGAAAAAATAAATAAATACTTTAAAATAAATACTCTAAGTTACCACTTTGTGCAACGAAAGAGTATAAATATGAATAAATATGTAAATATATAAACAAGTAAAAAAAATAGGAAGTGCTGAGCTAGAGACGGAAAAATGGCCCTCCCCCCCACCCACTGATAAACCCCATTGACGGGTGAATTTTTTTACATAGTGCCTCGGCACCCCCTTGCAGACTTTTTTGGAATCCTCGTAGTGTGTTTCCACGCAGTACACCTTCGGACCGGGAAACACATCGTGGAATACCAAAGCACTCCTCGGCTAGGATTTTAATTGTAATAATGGATTCGGGGCCTGGTGCTTCACTAGCTCCGGATAATTGGACTCGTCCCAGTTTGTTTAATCCATCTGGGAGCTAATGTACTCGCCGTTTTCAAATTGTCTAATAAATTATATGTTTTAACTTTTAACAATAATGAATCAGTGTCCCCGTAATAAACTTGAATTGGAGCTTAAGCACGTTGTAATAAAACTCCAACATGATTTTCTTTGAAGTTTCTAATAGGGCACTGCCAGTGGCAATATTTTTATTTAAAACTACATTTTGTTTTTTCCTATGTGAGAGAATAATATTGGAGTCTACGATCATGAACAATTTGAAGTTCGGATCTGCAATGATTTGGGCACATTCTTATGAGTCGTTTTACAACGTCACAACGACTCCTATTCTGCACACTTTCGCATATTTTACCAAAGGCAGAATTCAAAATGAGTTTAAAGATTTATTTTTCGACCTTTATTTTTGCCTCAGACCGTTTCTCTACAAGAGTGTCAACAAACGTCTTCATATAAGGCTTTTGATGGACTTGGGGGGTTCTATGAATCTTCGTGACCTTGAAATCTTTTGCCAGCATCCACCGCAAAAGAAGGTGGTGTACAACAATATTCCATTTTGGTTCAAGGTTGGCAATAATTTTTGTTTTGAATGTGTCCAGTGCATACCCATATTCTCTACCAAAGATAAACTATAAGGGCTCAAAGAGTCCTTAAGCCCCAGTCGTTTCATACATGGGAAAACCAAGTCCTTTACCGAGTCTTGGTGTTCCAGAAGTATTTGTCCATAAATTTTGGAAAACCATCCTTGTGGTCCATTCTTCTCAGCAGTGTGAATGTTTGGGAAATCTGGAGAACAAGGATTGTCAAGCTATTGGTAATTCCCACACGGCAAATAAAAGAGACATTTTCGAAGGATAAAGGGAATTCATATCCAAGAAAGCGGCATTCGATTTTCCACCGGTGCGTTGTCCAGTCGGGTCAGTTTCATTGATATGATACCCGTGGAAAACATATCTTCCTCTCATGAATATCTCTACAAATAAGTGCTGATCCACGTCAGCGATCAGACCTATTTCTGCTCCACTAACTTTTAGAATTAAATACATCACCAGATGAGGAATTAAAAAATAATATCCTATATCCAACCCAAATTCTTCGTAAATTTTGTCCGTGTTTTTGCAGACAATATCCAACAACGTCAATACATCACTTGCCAGGTACATTTTACAATAATCCCACCCTCCCTAAGCCTAAACCCTCTTGGCAAATTCATAATCGGCAGTGGTACATTGACGATCTCGAAGTGAATCACAAAACTCTGTGATGGGCGGGAATTTTACCTAATTTAGCTCCGAGGCGGAGCTGTAGCACTTGTACGGGTATATGCCCTAACACGTTCATAAATCACACATTTAAACATCTGAAAATTGCTCTTTGAGAAGGGGAAACTATTAAACTCGTCACTTTTTTTTACTTGGATGAGTTGACTTAGGGATTTGGGGACGAAGGTATAGGAATCTAAGAAACAGACTTTATTCAAGCACGTATTACCATTATCAATTGTTTTCCATTTAAATTTTGTGACTAGTCACTTCTTAAAATACTTAGGCATAATGTTACATGAAATAGAACAGTCTAACCACGCCCCATCTACAACTTCACCTTTCCGGAAACTTGCCAACACTGGTAATATGAATTTTAAATCATAATTGGAATTGTGCATTTAAATCGGTAGAAAATATTGTTGCCTAACATTTACATTGCATGATTTTTGCGCAACCCCCCCCCCCAAAAAAAAAATTACCCCCCGCCCCCGATGAAATTTTTAACAAATGGTCATGGTTACGGACTTTCGCATCCCCACTGCCCTCAGCAATTTTGTTCTTACAAACCCAGCATACATCCTAATTTTTAATAGCTAACCCGTCTTCTGGTAATTGGATAATGTAATTGGATAATGTGTGTTGCACAGCTGTGAAATTCCCTTATTAGCTGTTTTAACAATCTTCCCCATCCAATGTCTCAATAAAATCTACCAATTGCAAGGAATTACTAGAACCTCTTCTTGCATGGGCTAAAGAGACTGCATTGGCTTCGTGTTCTTTGACACGATTAAAATTTGATGGAGTGGAAATATCCGTGAGTGTAGCCTCTATGTCTATTGTCACCTTGTTGCTCTGCAAGAGCGTGTTCTGAAAACTTTTAAACCGCAAGCTTAAAAGTTTTCAGAACACGCTCTTGCAGAGCAACAAGGTGACAATAGACATAGAGGCTACACTCACGGATATTTCCACTCCATCCAATGTCTCAATAAAATCTACCAATTGCAAGGAATTACTAGAACCTCTTCTTGCATGGGCTAAAGAGACTGCATTGGCTTCGTGTTCTTTGACACGATTAAAATTTGATGGAGTGGAAATATCCGTGAGTGTAGCCTCTATGTCTATTGTCACCTTGTTGCTCTGCAGGAGCGTGTTCTGAAAACTTTTAAACTGCAAGGTGGTATTGTCTCCTGAATCCCTTTCCATGGACTGGTATCCATAATGCTTACTTACTCTTACTTCTTACCCTTAACTAAAAGTTGACTAAAATGGGGAATGGCAAAGAAATGTCCAATTGAATCCAGATCTTTGGCAGGTTTGTATAGAAGCCATACCCAGTGGGAACTTATTATCCTTTTTCATTACTGAGTTCCCCTTCTTCGTATTCTTCATCGAACTGCAACACTGTAACCCCAATCGTTAAATGTTCGTTGGCCCTCTCAAAAATATCAATCCCCTTAAGTCTTACAGGGAAATGCCACTTTAAACAATTAAAATCTACTTTAGAAAATTCTGCCTCCTCCCCGCTGCCATTAACTGCCAAACTGTCCAAATGCATCCTAGTGGTATCATCTCTCCGGTTTTTTTGGCCCACGACAAGGACTGAATACTTGAAACACTTAAAAACAATATTGAAACGAAAGGATTATACGCCTTTACACTCCTTTAAATCTGCATTATATTTTTTTTAAATTAATCTCCCCCCTCCCACCACTTAAAACAAATTCTTTTTTAAATTCAGTTATTTTAAGTTTTATATTTCAATAAATAAAAGTATCAACCCACTCGGGTTTTCATTATACCCCTCCATCCTATTAAAAATTTCATTTACCCAATCAGAAAAACACCCTGAAAATTATGCGAGTCCGGAAGAAGCGTTTGCGTCCTCATTTGCAGATGATACCTGCGCAAATCACCCGTACTTGGATTACAAAAATATATTTAAGTATAATTGATGACTTTATGCTATCCTCCCCCCTCCCTGCCTCCCGAATATATTTTCCAAGAAGTGCCCGAATCTTGCTGACATACGATTAGAGTAGATCAATAGGTTCCGTATGGATATTACCACTTGTAAGGGAGTTGAATGGGTCCCCAAACTCATCCCTGTAAACATGAATATTGCGCAGAGCGGAATTCGCTAAATACGAAATGGGGTAAAAATGGGGTTTAGCTGGCAACACTCCCCCCTATCACTCTGAGGGGTGGTCACTGTCTCGACCTCAGTTGATAGTGGTTGATTTAACACAATGTACATAAAAGCACTGCTGAGGTCCAGATCCCTCACTATGGCGTCATAGTCAAGGTCGGGGAAATCTATACTAGGCGGACTCACCTCCGCACTTGAACCACCCTCGTGTTCACTTTTCAATGAATTTTTGTGAAATTCAGGTGGTGGCGAAAGGATCTCATTAGTGGGTCCTAGTGACGGTTTGTGAACCTAGAAGAATAATAAGAGCCCATTATCTCACTGGAACATATTGCCCTGTGAAAAAAAAATTAAGAATGAGCATAGAAGGCTGCCATGAGCCCTTGTACTCATATGCACCATACTAATCGCCTGAATGCTTCATTGCATTATGAGCCATAGAAGGATACTGTGACCCCTCGGTACTGCAGACCCCTACTACGGGCCATATATGTAAAGACCTCCGTTGGGCCACATTACTGATATAAATGTATAAAAACACCTTGGACCCCCCCCCTCCCCCACTTGCAGTTAAGAATTTTAAAAACTTAAACTGGCGAGAAAATCCTCAGCCCATGCCAGTATTTTGTCAATGGCGTTCACCAAGTTCACCAAGTATTTTGTCACCAAGGAACTTGGCCAACAGGCTATAACTGTCGAAATCGGCCTGAAAAAAAGAATATTCGTTTTAGCCATGACGGGAAGATGGAACTATCAGGGGGACTGCTATAAAATAGCCTTCAGAATTAGTAGGGGCAGATGGCTCCCCCAAAAAATTCTATACTATTTCCTGAAAAGAATGCTTTTCATTTTGGAGTGTAATAGCATATATCCCAAAAATACATTAACTAAAAGTCATAACTATCAATCCAGAAGTGACGAGTAAGCCTTTGTTAGCTTAAAGAATTTTGGTTTACTGGTTTACTTTTACTGTAAATTACAACTAAGAAATTAGCTAAAAATGCCTTTATTAGACTGAAAAGATCCCCTTCATAGCCTGAAAAGGTTAAGGGAATACTCTCCAGTATTCCCTTAACGAAGGCCTTTTTTAGAATAAAAAGCCGATTAAAGCTTGAAAAGGCGAAATCAAAGACTAAAAATCTAAAGTAGTAAAGTAAAAATATTAGCAAAAAATAGCATAATTAGACTGAAAAAGTCGTTTCATAGCCTGTAAAGACGAAAAAGAAAAAATGTCTTTATTGGACTGAAAAAGTCTCTTCATAACCTGAAAAGGCGACATGAAAGATTAAAAAAAATACTAAATTAATAAACTAAAGAAAAATTAGCGGATAGAATGGATTAGTTTTAGAACAAAAATATACATGAGCTTACAAAATAAATTTACTCACAACCTCAAATCCTGCCGATGCTTGACGGGGGGCTTGCGTAGATGCTGAGGGTCCAGGCAAAGCACGATGGATGGTGGACGGGCCAGCGGTGTCACGGCCTTGGGCAGATGGGGCAGCGGTTTGACCTGAAGCAATGTCAAGGGCTTGGGCAGTTGGGGCAGCAGCTTGACTGGGACCAGCATATCTTATGACCGTAGGCCTCACAACTTGCGCAGAGGTTGGATAACCCAGTCATCTCCATCAGATGTACAGGGATTGCCACAGTGCCTCTAGCCCTCTTGACTGGAGGGGGAGGTCGGAGAAGTCCTAGAGAAGAAAACAAATTTTACTGGAAAGCATAGTTATGTTACAAAAACCTCTTAAGTTTTTAATCGTCTACGGCACAGATAAAATCCCACCACCCAGGACTGGTGCTATCTCTCTAATAAAATAGAATTACATCAAAGCTAAGAGGAAGCGTTAGAAAGGTATAGAATTCAACTAATCAAATAATCTTCCAATAATATGCAATAGCTTTCACGCTCGAGCTATAAACACGCCTGCCATTGCCATTTTTATACAAAGATATCTCAAGCTTATAAGAAATATGAAATTATTCATCTAAAGAGTGGATAAAATAGGTTCCTAAGACAGGTCCGTCCTCTCCAAGAAAGCAAAGAGTAAAATTGGCGAGGAATAAAATAGGCGTAGGAATAAATGTTTTATTACACAGCTTGCGAAAGATAAACCTGGGCGATCACTAGCCAAGAATTACATTTTAACCTAATCGTATTAAAATGGTTTATCCGGTAAGATTTATTTCTCCGTAAGATTTATTGTTTCAGTTTTGTTGGCAATGCACCTTTTCCATAGGGCTACAGAAATATTTGCCTTATTCGCACACGTTTTTGTTTAGACCACAAGACACAAGATATTTGATGGATTGCGTTCCTTGGTTTTAAACGCGTGGGGGGAAAAAGACTGCTTCTCTCAAAAGCGTCATTTATTACCGAAAAGAAAACTTCCTTTTGAATAAATTAATTTTTCACTGATGGGTGAGGGGGTTTGGGGTTGCTACATGGTAAATAGGGAATAATATAAGCTGAGAAATGAGCATAGACAACATAATATGGGGGAGGAAGCGATGGGGACTTGGAGGAGGGTCAGGAAATAATAAAGAAAAAGAAACTCACCTTTTGATAACGAGAATTATCCATTATTTTTTTAGACAGTTGAAGTATTTTCGGAATCCAAATGACTACTGATGTAGAATCACCTTTCTAACAATTATTTATAGTGCCCAGGGACATGAAGGCTTTGCATGTGTCTTCTGTTTTTAATGGCTGTGGGAAAAATGGAAGGGAAGTACAGAATAACCAGACATGTTTAGACTCCTATATGGGGGCTTTAAATTTATAGAGGAGGGAACGTCTTCCAGAAAATCAATGTGCCAAAATTGACTATGATTCGAGACAAATGGCTGTTGTTATGGGAAATATTGGAACACCTGGGGAGTGTCATGGGAAGTGTGCCAGCTAGAAACAGGGCCTTAAGGAAATCCTAAGCTATTTTCCTATGGATGCCTTTAAGATCCCATGCTATTTTCCCATGGGCCTATTTAAAGCATGAGGTGTTTCGCTGACTGTGTTCTCTTTAATAGAACACCTGGAACCGTATCACACAGGAGCGAGGGGCTACTAACTCCATTTATTGGTACTTTTTAAATATCCCGACCAGATTAATCATATAAAAATACTGGAACACAATTACATCACCTAGAAACAGGGACCGCACTGAAAAGGTGCGAGGGGCTATGAACTCCAATTAGAACTTCCTATTATTGCTACCTGTGTATTATACCGACCACACTCCGATTATTCATACCAGAAATACTGGAACACCTGGAATCCCGGGAATCTTGCCAGGACATATCGTCGGAATTTTGCCAGGGATGTCGTGATATCACAGGGCTATCGTGGAAAACCGGGGAGGGTTGTCGTAGAATCAATGGATAGGATACTACTGACGTCTAAAAACAGTGCAAATCAAGGCGAAAAAAGAGGGATTTTTGCTCAAAAAAGTTCAATTAAAAGCTTTTGCCCCTCTCACTGTTCTGACTACTATTATGTCACTTAGAAATATTTATAATTTATCCAACGACCATTCAGCATATTAGTATTTGATTTTTCAAACGTATTTCAAGCAAAGTCAGGAGAGCACAGTACTTAAATGAACCTCTAAATAATGAGTAAGATAATCATTTTCGTTCTTTTTATAGTAAAAGATGATGCTCTGCTAGAAATTTGCACGTATTAATTTGGATCGCTTGGACATTTACCTGAATTATAACTGACTTCATCAAATATGTAGATAAAGTTTTGTTTCCAATTTGTTCAAATGTTTTTAAAGGAATATTAAGCTTATTGGCTTAAATTAAGCTAAAACTGGATGATTGATCAAAAGAGAGCTCTATAAAGCCATAATGAGCTTGTAGACGCAGCTGGAATAGGAATTGTAAAAGGCTCAAGATGGAATAATGAATATTTTGCTGGTTACAAAGTAAAAGAGGATAATAATTGCCTTGTCAAGAGAGAGCATGATGTATTACTATATGGAACGGATTCAAAAAAATCCGAAGTCATTCAATGATTTTAATAGTATTTAATATTATATAAGATATTTTTTCATTAAACTTTTCCCTTGAATTATGCTGTTTAGGTTCTTTTATTGTATCATTATTAGACCCCTCAGAATTACCCAATTTTAAGACCGTTGAATGCATTGAAACAAGAGGAATACCATAAAAAATATTTGATCTCTAAATACAAAGCTGATGGAACTACCCCAGTCTCTAAATGGAGTGTTTCAGTTTGCCCCAAACTACCTTATACGACATGTCGGAAAGCCTCCTATGCTCCAATCCAATGAGATGAGGTGTCCCCAATGCTCCAATACAGTAGTATCTCAAACGGATCCCTTTCCTGACCCATTTTTTTTAAACTTTTTAAAGACGCAGATGCTTTTTATGTCATACGGAATGTTTTGTAAGAGACTCAGGTACACGTTACGTAAGTTGGAATGTTTTCTAAGAAATGCAGGTGGTAGTTATATAATAGGGTTTGTTTACCTTTAGTTGTTATGTAATAGAGGTTGTTTACTTTAGGACTCCTTTGGTTGTTAGGTAATAGAGTTTGCCCGTAGCAACCAATTCAAGAGGGAAGGCTTGCTATCAGAGATAAATTTAAATCATATTAAGAGTTATTTTGGAGAGGCTTTAAATGCCACGTTTCTTTGAGCCAAGACTATGCGTAGTCATGCTACCGTGACAATATGTGGCTGACCAATCCCCTAGCAACCAAGTCCAGAGAGGTTTCAATGAAAATTCCACGTTTCTTTGAGCCAAGACTATGAATATTTCCACCACTGTGACAGTATTTGGCTGCCCCACCCCCAAGTAACCAATTCCGGAGGGGAGGTCTGTTATTAGAGATTATTCAAAATCATATTAAGAGTTATTTTTGAGCCGTATTAATGGAAATGCCATGTTTTTTTAAGCGAAGATTATGTATATTCACGCCACCGTGATAATATGTGGCAGACCTAACCCCTAGAAACCAATTCCGGAGGATAGGCTTGTTATTAGAAATAAATTTAAGCCATATTAAAAGTTATTTCTGAGAGGTCTTAATGGAAATGCCTTATTTTTATGACTGGGTGTTAGGTTTCAGATTTATGATTTATGTCCACCTGTTCGTGTTTTTGGAAGCCAGCCTCAACCTTATACATAATGTAAACTCACACCACCGTTCCACAATAAGACTGGCCCTCTGGCACCTTCTAGCACCCCCTTATCATTCCTATGATGTCTTCTTAATATTTTCTTGTTAAAAATTATGCTTTAAATCCATTAGATCTGTGTTTCTACAAGCCACCCATAACGTGATACGCCATGTCAATTCACATCACCGTCCAACACTATTACTGGCACCCCTCATCATTCCTATAACATTCTTAGACATTTTCTTGTTGCAAATTATGCTTTGTATCAAATAATTCATGTGTTTGCAAGCAAAATCTCCGTGATGCGCCATGTCAGTTCACGCCACCGGGGGATATCATGGATAGCACACGACACCCTCTGGCAGTTCTTCATCATTCCTGAAACATTTTCAGACATTTTCGTGTTAAAAATTATGCTTTAAATCCATTGGCTCTTGTTTTCAGAAACCGTCCTAAACGTAATACACCATGTCAGTTCACGACACCGTGCCACACTATGACTGCCCCTATGGCAGTCATACTACTACTTTATTAGACACACCTGCAAGAAAAAGAGACACATTTTTGCAATCAGGTATTTCTGAGAGGTTTTAATGAAAATGCCACATTTCTTTGAGCCAAGACTTTGCATATTTCACGCCACCATGACAATATGTGGATGGCCCACCCCCTAGCCATAAATTCCAGAGGGCAGACTTGTTATTAGGTATAAATTTAATCCACATTAAGGGTTATTTCTGAGAGGTATTAATGAAAGTACTGCGTTTCTTTCAGCCAAGACTATGAATATTCACGCTGTCATGACTGCGTGGCTGCCCAACCCCCTAAAAACTAATTCCAGAGGTACGGCATGTTATTATAGATAAATTTAATCCATATTAAAAGTTATTCCTGAAGAGGCCTGAATGAAAGTGCCGCTTAATTCGTTAAGCCAAGACTATGTATTTTCACGCTATCGTGGCAATATGTGGCTGACCCACCCCTTAGAAACCAATGCCAGGGGGGAGGCTTCCTATTAGAGGTAAATTTAAACTTTATTAAGAGTTATTTCTTATAGGTTTTAATGAAAATGCCACGTTTCTTTGAGCCAAGACTATACATATTCATGCAACCGTGACAATATGTGTCTGACTCATCCCTAGCAACCAATTCCTGAGAGATCTTAATAAAAATACCGCGTTTTCTTGAGCCAAGACTATGGGTATTCTCACAACTATAACAATATATGGCTGCCCCACTCCCTAGCCACCAATTCCAGAGGGAATGCCTCTTATTAGAGATATATTTAAACCATAATAAGAGTTGTTTCTGAGAAGACTTAATGAAAATGCCACATTTCTTTGAGCAAAGACTATTCATATTCACGCTACCGTCACAATATGTGGGTGATCCATCCCCTAGCAATCAATTCCAGAGGTGACGCTTGCTATTAGAAATAAATTTAAGCCATATTTAAGCATAGATTTCAGCCCCCTCCCCACTCCCCCGAAACATTCTTCTAACACCTCGCAGCTTAACTTTATATTGTAGAAAATGCTAGTCAAAGCAATTTAAGTCACCGTGGCAAATTATGGATGGTAAAAGACACTCTGACACCCTTCATCATTCCAATGGCATTTTATTTAGATATTCTCATGATTAAAATATGATTCAAACCTAAAGCTTCGTGTTTTTGCATACCAACCTCTACATGATACACCATATCAATTCAAACATCTGTGCCAAACCATGACTGGCTCTTTGGCACCTTCTAGCACCCTCCTAATCATTCCTAAGACATTTTCCAGATGTTTTCTTGTTAAAAATTATGCTTTAAATCCATTACATCGTATTTTCACAAGCAACCCTCAACGTGATACACCATGTCAATTCAAATCACCGTCCCAAACTATTAAATTAATGACCCTCTGGCACCCCTCATCATTCCTATAACATTCTCAGAGATATTTTTGTTAAAAATTGTGTTTTAAATCCATTGATTCATGGCTTTCCAAGCTAACCATCCCTGATACACCATGTCAATTCACGCCACCATGGCAACCTATGGATGGCACACGACACCCTCTGGCACCCGTTTATTATTCCTAAGACATATTCAGACATTTTTGTGTTAAAAATTATTCTTTCTATCCATTGGTTCGTGTTTTCGCAATCCATCCTAAACGTAATACACCATGTCAATTCACAACACCGTGCCACACTATGACTGCCCCTCTGGCAGTCATACTACTGCTCTATTAGACACACCTGCAAGAAAAAGAGACACATTTTTGCATTCGGTTATTTTTTAGATGTTTTATTGAAAATGTAAAATTTCTTTGAGCCGAGACTATGCGAATTTCACGCCACCATGACCATGTGTGGATGGCCCACCCCCTAGCCACCAATTCCAGAGGGCAGGCTTGTTATTTTGAGAGAAATTTAATCCATATTAAGGGTTATTTCTGAGAGGTTTTAATCAAAATGCCACGTTTATTTAAGCCAAGACTATGCATATTCACGCTAACGTGACAATATGTGGCTGCCCCAGCCCCTAGCGCCAAATTCCAGAGGGAAGGCTAGTTATTAGAGTTAAATTTAATCCATATTTAGAGTTATTCCTGAGAGGCCTGAATGAAAGTGCCGCAATTCCATGAGATGTAAATCTTGCAAGCTATTATCAAAATCTAGAATGATTCTAGCAAAATTGTGCCTGTTTCTATAAAAATATTATCAGGTATTACCAAAATCTTGTGAGTTATTATCAAAGTCTTGTCTGATATTATAAAATTATCTTACATTGTGCTATCAAAATCTCGCCTGATATAACAAGAATCCTCTATTGCATTATCAAAACCTGAAGTGGTATTATCAAAATCATGCAAGTTACTAACAAAGTCTTGCATGATATTATCATAATCTCGAAAGTTATTAACGAAATAGATTCAACAACAATTTGAACGTGACTGATGTAACCAAAATCTAAAATTTCGATATCAAAATCATGTCTGCTATTCCCAAAATTTAACAAAGCAATATGAAATCATGTCTGCTATAATCAAGATTATCTAAATCTTGCCAAGTATTACCGAACTCTTGTATGATATTATCAAAATCTTATCTAATTTTATGAAACTCTCGCACTACCTTTTTAAAATCTCGACGAATATAATGAGAATCCTCTATAGCAATACCAAAAACACATACGATACTATCAGAATCATCTCATATCGTAATCTCATAAGTTATTAACGAAATATCTTCATCAACATTCAAAACGTTACTGCTATTACCCAAATCTAATATAATGCTATCAAAATCATTTTACCTTTTAATGAAACATAACATAGTACCATCAAAATTGTGTGTGCTATTATCAAGATTATCAAAATTCTTTCAAATATTATCAAAACCTTACATGATATTATCAAAGTCTTGCATATTATTACCAAATTTTATTAAACATTACAAAATCTTGTCTTGTGTTATCAAAGTCTTGTGAGATGCTATGAGAATTCTTTCGGGCATTACGTAAATCTGGCAAGTTATTATCAAAATCTAGAGTGGGTCTAGCAAAATCATGTCTGTTACTATCAAAATCTTATCAGGAATTACCAAAATCATGTCTGGTATTATCAAAATCTAGTCTGATATTATCAAAAATCTTACAGTACACGATCAAAACCTACCCTGATATAGCAAGAATCCTCTATTGCATTATCAAAACCTGAAGTGCTATTATCAAAATCAGGCGAGTTATTGAAAAAATCTTGCATGGCACTATCATAATCTTACCTGGCATTAATAAAATATTTTCTAATACTCTCAAGACATGTCTGTTATTCTCAAAATCTGAAATGTTGTTATCAAAATCCGGTCTGTTATTACCAAGATTAAACGTAGTACAATGAAATGGTATCTCCTATTATCATGATTATCAAAATCTCGCCAAGTATTACCAAAAAACGCCTCGTACTATAAACATCCTGTCTAATATTATCAAACATCTTGTACTATGTTATGAAAATTGTGACGGATATAATGAAAATTCTTTGTGGTATTATCCAAAGATTACATGATATTATCAAAATCTTTTAAGTTATTAACAAAATCTTGTATGGTATTTATCAAAATCTTAAATGACATTAACAAAATATTTGCAACTACAATCAAAACGTGTCAGCCATTACCAAACTCTAGTATGGTGGTATTAAAATCATGTTACCTATTAACAAAGTTTAACATTATGCTATCAAAAAAATTCCTGGTATTATCAAGATTATGAAAATCTTGCCAAGTATGATCAAAACCTTACACGATATTATCTAAGTCTTGCATGATATTACTAAATCATGTTTAAATATTACAAAATCCTGTCTTGCATTTTCAAATTCTTGTGAGATATTATGACAATCTTTTCCGGTGTTACCTAAATCTTGCTATAAAACATTATCAAAGTCTAGCATGGTACTACCAAATTATGTTTAAATTTTACAAAATCCAATCTTGTATACACAAAGCCTTGTGAGATATTATGACAATCTTTTCCGGTATTACCTAGATCTTGCAAGTTATTACCAAAATCTTGTCAAATATTATCAAAACCTTAAATGGTATTATCAAAGTCTCGCATGATACTACCAAATAATGTTTGAATATTACAAAATCTTGTCTTGTATTTCCAAAGTCTTGTGAGATATTATTACAATTCTTTCCGATATTACCTAAATCCTGCAAGCTATTATTAAAATCTAGAATGATGCTAGCAAAATCGTGTCTTGTACTATCGAAATATTATCAAGCATTACCAAAATCTTATGTGATAATATCAAAATCATGCCTGAAACTATCAAATAACTTGTGCTATATTATCAAAATCCCATATGGTATAATGAGAATCCTCTATGGTATTATCAAAACTTTACATAGTATTATCAAAATCTGACAAGTTATTAACAAAATCAAGCATGGTATTATGAAAATTCTACCTGATATTAACAAAAAAAAGTTTTTGGTAATATCAAAACTTATCTGATATCGTCAAATCTAACGAGATATTATCTAAATCTTGTCAGCTATTACCTAATTTAACATAGTGCAATCCTTTAGAGCAATACCAAATTTTAATGAGAATCCTCTATTGCATTATCAAAATTTTACGCTGTATTATCAAAATCATCCAATCTATCAATAAAATCTTTTAAAAATTCTAATTTACAAAAATTCTAAAGTTATAGATGGCACCACAACTAATTTTTTGGGCACACGCACGCTTACTAAGCCCAAAAGATCTTAACTCAAAATTAGTTAACAAAATGTAACCTAAGTAAAAAATCAGTTTTGGTGCCATCTATAACTTTAGAATTTTTTTGTGACATAGAAATTTTACAAGATTTTGTTAATAGGTTGGATGGTTTTGATAATACCATTTAAGGTTTTGATAATGCAATAGAGGATTGTCCTTATATCAGACGAAATTTTAATAATATTGTGCAAGATGTTTGATAGAATCAGACAATTTTTTGATAATGCGATACAAGATTTTTGTAATGCTTGATAGTATTTTCATAGTACTATTCATGATTTTGCTAAAACCATTCGAACTTTTGATAAGAAACTTGCAAGATTTAAGCAATGCAAGAAAACACTCTCATAATGTCTCACATAACTTAAATAATGCAAGACAAGATTTGGAAATATCATGCTAGGCCTTGATAATATCATGTAAGGTTTTGATAATATTTGACAAGATTTCGCTAATCTTGATAATAGCAGACATTATTTTGATAGCACTATGTAAGGTTCGTTTATAGGTAAAATGATTTTGATAGCACAATATTAGATTTTGGTAATATCAGACACGGTTTGATTATAGCTGAAAATATTTTCTTAATAACTTGCGAGATTAAATGATAATACCTTGCAAGATTTTGTTAATAACTTTCATGATTGTGATAATAAAACGTGTAGTTCTGATATTCTCATAAAGGATTACGAGATGTTTCCTAATACCAAACAGGAATTGTAATATTGTGATAATACTATGTTAAGTTTTGATAATATCATAGAGAATTCTCATTATACCATGTGGGATTTTGATAATATAGCCCAAGATATTTGATAATTTCATGTATGATTTTGATAATACAACATAATATTTTGATAATCTTTGAAAATAATTTGATATTACGAGAAATGATTTTTCTGGCATCATTCTAGATTTTCATGTTGACTTGCAAGATTTAGGTAATATCACAAAGGATTTTCATAATGTCTAACAAGACTTTGAAAATGTAAGAGAAGATTTTTTATTATTTAAACATGATTCGGTAGTATCATGCAAGATTTTGATAATATTTGATAATACCAGAAACAATTTTGCTATCATCATTCTAGATTTTGATAATAACTTGCAAGATGTAGGTAATATCGGAAAGGATTGTCATAACATCGCACAAGACTCTAAAAATGCAAGACAAAATTTTGTGCTATTTCAACATGAATTGGTAATACCATCCAAAACTTTGATAAAATCGTGTAAGGATAAGCTAACATTTGACAAGATTTTAATGATAACTTGCAATATTTAGGCAATACCGGGAAGGATTGTCATAATATCTCACAAGACTTTGAATATGCAAGACATGATTTTGTAATATTTAAACATGTTTTAGTAGTATCATGCAAGACTTCGATAATATTTGATAGTACCAGACACAATTCTGCTAGCATCATTCTAGATTTTGATAATAACTTACAAGATTTAGGTAATACCGTATAAGAATTGTCATAATCTCTTACAGGACTTCAAAAATGCAACACAAGTTTTTGTAATATTTAAACTTGATTTGGTAAGATCATGCAAGACTTGATGATATCGTGCAAGGTTTTGATAATATTTGAGAAGATTTTGATAATCTTGATAATAGCAGACATTATTTTGATAACACAATGCTAAACTTTGTTAATAGGTAACATAATTTTGATGGCACAATGTTAAACTTTGTTAACAGGTAACGTGATTTTGATATCACCATATTAGATTATGGTAATGGCAGACACGTTATGATTGTAGCTGTAGATATTTTGTAAATATCATTTAAGATTTTGATAGTACCATACAAGATTTTGTTAATAATTTGCAAGATTTTGATAATCAAAGGCAGCGCGCCAGCGCCGCCTAAGTAAAGAACGATGTGAGCACAATGTGTTTTTTTCTCCACCCGGGCACTTCGTATCGAAGGAGTTGTCGTAGAAACTTCAAAAAGGGCTCATTCGATTGTAAATTCGAGTGGCTACGGTCCTTTTCAATAGTCGAAAGTTATTGGGGGGCAACTAGCCCCTCCCCCCCCTCACGCCCGTCGTTTCCCCAAACACATTCAATGAAAATTTTGAGATTGCCATTTTGTTCAGCGTAGTTGATTTCCAGATAGAAAATATATTTTTAAGGAGGACACTCCCCCATAACCCTCGGGAAAAGGGCTTTAAGTTATGCCCTGAGGGCATATAAGAACGATGTTGACACAATGTACTATTTATTTTTTTTTCCTTTAGAGCAGGGCGCTTCATGTGGAAGGGGTCGTCGTAGAAACTTCAAAAGGGGCTCATTCCATTGGAAATTGAGAGTCCTAGTGCCCTTTTTAATAGTCGAAAGTTGGAGGGCAACTACCCCCCCCCCCTCACGCCCATCATTCCTCCAAACACATCCAATCAAAATTTTAGGATAGCCATTTCGTTCAGCGTAGTTGATATCCAGATAGAAAATATGTTTCTGAGGAGGACAGTCCCCCACAACCCTCAGGGCAAGGGTTTTAAGTTATGCCCTGGGGGCATGCAAGGTTTTTATAGAAGGCGTTGTCGTAGAAACTTCAAAACAGGGTCATTCAATTGGAAATTCGAAGGGCTAGTACCCTTTTTAAAAGTCGAAAGTTTTTGGATGGAAACTAGCCCCCCCCACGCCCATCATTCCCCCAAAAACATCCAATCAAAATTTTGAGATAGCCATTTTGTTCAGCGTAGTTGATGTTCAAATAGAAAATATTTTTTGAGGATGACACTTCCCCACAACCCTCAGGGCAAGGGTTTTAAGTTATGCCTTGGGGGTATATAAGGTTTTTATTGAAGGCGATGTCATAGAAACTTCAAAACAGGCTCATTCGATTGGAAATTAAAGGGCTAGTGCCCTTTTAATAGTCGAAAAGAATTGGAAGGCAACTAGCCCCAACCCCACGCCCATCATTACCCCAAACACATCCAATCAAAATTTTTGAGATAGCCATTTTGTTCAGCGTAGTTGATTTCCAGATAAAAGATATATTTTTGAGGAGGACACTCCCCAACAGCCCTCAGGGCAAGGATTTTAAGTTATGCCCTGGGGGCATATAAGGTTTTGAAAGAAGGCGTTGTCGTAGAAAATTAAAAAAAACTAGACAACTAGCTCTCCCCCCCCTGCGCCCATAATTGCACCAAACATATCCAATGAAAAATTTTTAGATAGCCATTTTGATCAGCGTAGTTGATTTCCAGATAAAAAACATATTTTTGAGGAGGACACTCCCCCCCAACCCTCAGGGCAAGGATTATAAGTTATGCCCTGGAGGTAAATAAGGTGTTTATTGAAATCTTTGTCGTAGATACTTGAAAAAGGACTCATTCGATTGGAAATTCAAAGGGCCAGTACCCTTTTTAATATTCTAAATTGATTGCAGTGCAACTTACCCCCCTCTCAAGCCCACCTTATCCCCAAAAACATCCAACCAACATTTTTAGATATCCATTTATTTAACGTAGTTGAAAGTTTTGGAAATTAGGTCTTTGAGGATGAAAACCCCTCCGCCCAATGCTCTAACAGAAAGGGTTGTAAGTTATGCCCTGGGGTATATAAGGTTTTTATTGAAAGCTCTATTGTAGAAACTTGAAAACGGCTCATTCAATTGGAAGCTGAAAGGGCTAGTGCCTTTTTTAATAGTTGAACGTGATTGGATAGCGACTAATGCCCCTCTCACGCCCACCATTTTCCCAAACACATCCAATCAAAATTTTGAGGTATCCATTTTATTCAACGTAGTTTAACGTTCTGGAAATTAGGTCTTTTAGGATGATAAACCCCTCTGAGCCCTCAGTGCAAGGGTTTTAAGTTATGCCCTCGGGGCATATAAGGTTTATATAAAAAGTTGTTGTACAAATCATTGGCAGCACGATTGCGCTGCCTAGGTAAAGAACGGGGACACTCGAGAACGAGACAATAAACGGGTACTAAGTAAAGAAGAGGACACTCCCCCACAACCCTCAGGGCAAGGGTTTTAAGTTATGCCCTGGGGGCATGTAGAACGATGTTGACACAATGTATTATTTATTAATTTTTTCCTTTAGAGCAGGGCACTTCGTATCGAAGAATTTGTCGTAGAAACTTCGAAAAGCGCTCATTCAATTGGAAAGAGGAGTGATTGTGCCCTTTTTAATAGTCGAAAGTGATTGGAAGGCGACTAACATCCGTCTCACGCCCACCATTTCCACATACACATCCAATCAAAATTTTGAGATAGCCATGTTGTTTAACGTATTTGAAAGTTTTGGAAATTCGGTCTTAGAGAATGACAACTTGTAATTTATGCCCTGGGGGCATATAAGGTGTTTCCAGAAAGCGTTGTCGATTCCAAAGGGGCTCATTCAATGGGAAATCGAAAGGCCTAGTGCCCTTTTTAATAGTTGAAAGTGATTGGAAGGCTTGACATTTTTATAGTAAAGATCGATGTGGGTATAATGTATTATTTTTTTTTATTTTTGTTGTTTAGATCAGAGCACTTTGTATCGATGGAGTTGTCGTGGGAACTTCGATAAAGGCTCATTTGATTGAAAATAGAAAGGGATGATGCCCTCTTTAATAGTCGAAAGTCAGTTGAGGGTAACTAATCCCCCTTCCACTCTTACCATCCCACTCCCCCCCTACCACGCCAACCCTCCCCTTTCTGCTCTTAAAAATTAACCAAATCAAAATAGCGTAAGTGTATCCAAGCTATCAAAGAAAGTAAACATATTTTTTGCGAATGGTATCAAGTTTTCCATTTCAAGTCAACTAGAGGAGGTATGAAACTAAATTAAACAGTACTATTTTTGTCCAGATTTTAAAAAGGTGTATGTTGTTAAAAATTGCTGAAAATTTTTCTCCAGCATACAAATAGCAGGCCAAACTACAAAGTCTTAAAAAACGGAAAGATTTAAAGTATTATTTTCTTTTTCCCTGAAAAGACTATGTCAATATAAAACGAAAAGAAACTAATTTAAAAAACTTTTTCCACAAAATAAGTTTTTCAAAGAAAATTAAACAGCTCCATTAAGCGAAAAATGAGCCAAAATTATAATCAAATAATTTACCAATCGTGAAACTACCACAAATCAGCATCGATAAATAAATGAAACCCAAAACGAACAGAAATTACAATAATTAACCGAGTCAAACTCAAAACGAGCAAAAATTAACATACGTTGGGCACAAAACCCCTATGCCTTTCCAAGGCCAGTACAAAATTTGCACTTTACTGAAAAAATAAAAATGAATGTGCATTGTCAGTTTAATATACATATACTGATATTTAGTAATCAAAATGTTAATATTATTGGATTTATTAAAGTTATAAAAGTAAAAACACTGATGTTTGATAATGAAAAGAAACAAGATGTTTTAATAATATCAGACAGGATGTTTGTAGTTTCACACTTTTTTTGGTAATACTTGGCAAGATTTTAATAATCTTGATAATAGGATATACGATTTCAATGTACTACGTTAAACTTTTGGTAATAATAGATAGGATTTTGATGACACCATTTTAGATTTTGACAATAAGACACCTGTTTTGATAGTACCCGAAAATATTTTATTAATGCTAGGTAAGATTATAATAATACCGTGTAATATTTTGCTAATACCTTGCTTGATTTTTATAATAGCACTTCAGGGTTTGATAATGCAATACAGGATTCTTGTCATATCAGCCGAGATTTTGATAGTGTATTGCAAGATGTTTTATAGTATCAAACTAGATTTTGATTATACCACAAAGGATTTTGGTAATGCCTGATAATATTTTGATAATAACAGACACGATTTTGCTAGAATCATTCTAGATTTTGATATTAATTTGCAAGATTTGGGTAATACCCGAAAGGATTCTCATAATATCTCACAAGACTTTAATAACGCAAGACAAAATTTTTTAATATTCAAAAAAATCTGGTAATATCATGCAAGGCTTTGAAAATATCATGTAAGGTTTTGATAATATTTGACAAGATGCTGATAATGTTGATAATAGCACACACGATTTTGATGGTACTATGTTAAGTTTCGTTACTATGTAACATGATTTTGATAGCATCATATTAGATTTGGGTAATAGCAGTCACGTTTGGATTGTTGCGGAAGATATTTCGTTAAAAGGTTGCGAGATTATGATAATACCATGTAAGATTATGCTAATAACTTGCATCATTCTGATAGTATCGTCTATGGTTTGGATATTGCCATAGAGGGTTCTCATTACATGAGTCGAGATTGTGATAATGTAGTGCGAGGACAACTATTTTCATAATATCATACAAGAGTTTGGTAATACTTGGCAAGATTTTGATAATCTCGATTATAGCAGATAAGATTTCATATTACTACGTTAAATTTTGGTAATAGCAGACGTAATTTTGGTGTCACCATTTTACATTTTCGTAATATCAGTCAAGTTCTGATTGTTCCTGAAGATGTTTCATTAATAACTTGCGAGACTATGATAATACTAAGGAATATTTTGCTAATAACTTGCATGATTTTGATAATACCACTTCAGCTTTTGATAATGCAATAGAGGATTCTTTTTATATCAGGCGAGTTTTTGGTATTGTAGTGTAATATGTTTGATAATATCAGACAAGACTTTGATAATACCACACAAATTTTGGTAATGTCTAATAGCATTTTGTTATTAAAAGACACGATTTTGCTAAAACCGTTCTAGATTTTGATTATAGCTTGCAAGATTTAGGTAATACCTAAAAATTGGTGGAATCGGAACAGCAGAATCCAGAGGGACAGAAATGGCGGAACCGGAACCAGAATATGAATTAGGACCGGTGGGAGTGGAATTGAAATTGGTGGAACCGAGATTGGAACCAAGGTAGGATACAGCAGAATTGGAACTGGAAGCGTTGTAAGTTGGGGCCTAAAAGCAGGGAAAGCGGAATGGTATATCACTTTATTAAAAAGAAATGTCTAAAAAAATTTCTTATGGATGATTGGGGTGCCATAGTATACCAGAGGGCCAATCCTAATGTGGCAGAGTGCCGTAAATTGACTTGGTGTATCACGTTGAGGGTGGCTTGCAAAAACTTGTACCAACGGGTTTAAAGCATGAATTTTATAAAACAAAATATTTAAAAATGTCTTCGGAATGATGAGGGGCGTCAAAGGTGGCAGATGGCCATTAAGAGAGTGGCATGGTAGCGTGAATTGACGTGGTGTATCCAGGAGGGCAAAAACATTAGGCAATGGATTTAAAGCATGATTTTTAACCAGAAATTATCTGGAAAATGGCTTAGGAATAATGATGAAGGGTGCCAAAGGGGCAGTCACAGTGTGGGACGATGTTGTGAATTGAAATGGTGAATTACGCTTAGGGTGGCTTGCGAAAACACGAACCAATGGATTTAAAGCTGAATTTTTAATACGCAAATGTCTAAGAATGTATTAGGAATGATGAGGGGTGCCAGAGGATGTCGTGTGGCAGCCATAGTTTGCCATGTTGGCGTGAATTGACATGCTGCTTCAGGGGGGTTGGCTTGTAGAAACCCAATTCAATGGATTTAAAGCATAATTTGTAACAAGAAAATGTCAGGAAAATGTCTTAGGAATTATGATAGGGTGCTAGAAGTTGCCAGATGGCCTTTCCTACTGTGGCATGGTGGTGTGATTGACATGGTGTATCACGTTGGGGATGGCTTTTGAAGCACGATCTAGTGCATTTTAAGCATAATTTCAATAAGGAAATACCTGAAAAATGTCTTAGGATTGATGAAGGGATGCTAGAAGGTGCCAGAGGGTCAGTCATAGTGTGGCACTGTTGTGAGAATTTACATTGTGTATCACGTTGAGGTTGGCTTGCAAAAACACAAACCATTGGATTTTAATCATATTTTTATCATGAAAATATTTGAAAAAATGCTTTTGGAATGATGAAGGGTGTCAGAGGGCGTCTTGTCCCATCCATAGTTTGTCGAGGTGACGTGAATTGCTTGGACTAACATGTCTTGCAGCATATAGTTAACGTGGGAATTGTTAAAATAACTTTTTGGCGGTGGGGGGAGGGAGACTGAAATCTACACCCAGTCAAAGAAATGAGGCATTTCAATTAAAATCTCTCAGAACGAACTCTTAATATGCCTTCAATCTATCTCAAATAACAAGTCTCCCTTCTAGAATCGGTTGCTAGGGGGTGGGTCAGCCACATATCGTGACGGTGGCGTGAATATGATTAGTCCTGGCTCAAAGAAACGTGGAATTTTCATTAAGACCTTTCAAATATAACTCTTGATATGGTTTAGATTTATCTCTAATAACAGGCTAGGGGGTGGCTCAGCTACATATTATCATGGTGGCATCAATGTGCATAGCCTTGGCTCAAAGAAGCGCGGTATTTTCATTAAGATTTCTCAGAAACTACTCTTAATATGGATTATACTTATCTGTAATAACAAGTCTCTCCTCTGGAATTGGTTGCTAGCCACATATTGTCACGGTAGCGTGAATATGCAAAGCCTTGGCTCAAAGAAACGTGGTATTATCATTAAGACCTATCAGAAATAGCTCTTAATATGGATTAAATTTACCTCGAATAAGAACGCTCCACCCCTCTCAAGAATTTGTTGCTATACCCCCTCTGCCTTTCTGTAATTCATTGTTGTTTTTGCTTATATTTAATCCTTTATAAGTGTTTTCACGTTTTATTTTTCTATTTCTTGATTTTTAACTGCTTTTTATGTGATTTCATGATTGTATAACGTTTCTTATTAATAAAACTTGTTTGTACAAGAGCGTCATTCATTAGCTTTCTTTTTCCAGGACGAATCTTCAATATGTAATAATTTACGCAATAAAATATCTAAAGCCAATGCTTTGTAACTTCTTATTGATTCACTAGTTAACTTAATCTGTCTAGGTCACGTTAGAAAACTAATAGAAAAAAAATGTTTCAAAAAAACGTCTTGAGACGTCTTGAAACATCTTGAAAAACGTCTTGAAGAGAAATATCTTAAAAAAATGTCTTAAATTGTCTTGAAATTTTTTGAAAAATTTCTTGAAGGAAAATGTTTTAAAAAAACGTCTTGAAATGTCTTGAAGCGTCTTATTTAAATATCTTGAAGAAAAATGTGTTTAAAAAAGTCTTGAGATGTCTTGAAAAAATGCCTTGAATAAAAATGTCTTACAAAATGTCTTGGAATGTCTTTGTGAAAACAATCCCCTATTACATAACAACCAAAGGAATCATAAAGAAAACAAACCCCGATTATATAAAAAGCGCCTGCATTCAATTGCTTGAGTAACAATACCGTGTTATGTAACATACACCTGCATCTTGAAGATAACAAACTCTACTACGTAACAACCAAAGAAATCCTGGAGTAAACAACCCCTACTACCTAACAACCAAAAGTAAAACAAACCCTATTATGTAACAACCACCAGCAACTCTTAGAAAACATTCCTAATTACGTAACATTGACCTGCCTCTCTTCGAAACCATTCCCTATGACGTAACAAGCACCAGCGTCTAGAAGAAGCTTAAAAAATTGTCGGGACTGGGATTCGAAGGGATAAGGCCTTGTCAGATTTCTTGGGGGGATACCACTCAATACAATGCTGTGAGGACTCCACTATGTCCCTATGAATTGCCCGTGAGAAACGAGCTCATAATAAAAATTAAATTTAAATCTTATCCTAGCAAAAACTTAAAAAAAGAAACTCCGAAACTAAAATTGAGAAAAAAATGGAATAATAAACTTTAAAAAAAATGAACACTAAAATTGAAAAAAATAAAACACTAAAAATTGAAAAAAAGCAAAAATTGAAACACTAAATTTGAAAAAAAAAATTAAACACTAAATTGGATCAAAGAAACATGTTTAAGTTTACCCTGTTTTTACGTTTACAATACTCCTAGTTCATAGATAACTCTACTCTACCCTAGGTAAATCTCCCCCCTCTGTGTGTCTAACGTACTTCACCCTCTCCTTAAAACGTGCTGTTTAAGAAATAAGTACTTTTTTAACCGTTAACCTAGATTTATCAAAGCTCTATGGCAAAATTAATAGGAAAAACATATTCATTTCAAGTATAACGTAAAAAATTCTTATAAAAACTAGCAATAAGTAGATTTGATGCAAATTGATAACTTTTAATGTTTAGAATAGTCCTAATTCACAGGTAAAACCTTACTCTAGGTATATCTCCCCTTCCCCGCGTATAATACACTTCTAATTCTCACTAACATGTGCTTTTTATGACGTAAGTTTTTTTTTTACCCTTATTGTAGGTTTATCGAAGATCTAAGAAAATAAATAGGAAAATTAGATTTATTGCAAGTATAACGTAAAAAATTCTTATAAAATATAAAAATAAGGAGATGCGGTGTAAATTGATTACTCTGAATGTCTTGGATAGTTTTGGTTCATAGATAGAACCTTACTCTAGTATATCCTCCTCTGCAAGTCTAACGCATGTAACCCTGGAACTAAAATTTGATTTTTAAACATAAGTGTTTTTAACCTTAACTTAGCTTACCGAAGGTCTAAGACAAAATTAGTTGGAAAAACAGATTTATTGCAAGTATAACGCAAAACAACTTTTTTATCAAATCTAACAATAAGGTGGTTTGGTGTAAACTGATAACTTGGGATTTTTTGAATAGTCCTAGTTCAAAGGTTAAATCCTACTCTAGGTGTATCTCCCCCATGCGTCTAACGCACGTCACCCTGGCACTAAGATATGCTTCTAAGAATAAAGTTTTTTTTAACTCTTAACCTAGCTTTATCGAAGGGCTAAGGCAAAATTGATATGAAAAACAAATTTATTACAAGCATAACGTAAAAAAAAAAATCTTATAAAATCTAACAATAAGGAGATTTGGTGAAAATTAATAACTCAGAATGTTTAGAATAGTCCTAGTTCACAGGTAAAAGCTTACTCTAGGTTTATCTCCCCTTATACGCGTCAATCTGGCACTAAATTTTGTTTTTTAAGAAATGAATGTTTTTTAACCCTTAACCTAGCTTTATCGAAGGCGGTAAAACAAAATTAAACGAAAAAAAATACATTTATTGCAAAAATAACGTAAAAAATTCTTATTTAACTTAACCTAACAAAAAGAAGATTTGATGTAAATTTTACACTAAAAAAACAAAAATTTCGGGGGGCGGGGGTTACACAAAAAACATCAAAAATTTCATACAAAATTTGTTTATATCCATTTTTGTTACGTTTTCACAATTCAAAAAAGCATTTCGAGGGGGGTTCAAAACCCCCTAACCCCCCTCTGGGTACGGCCTGGCACCCTGGCACAGTCAGCGCACTAAGATGAAGTAACAAAATCTGAGTCCCTTCAATCCAAAAAAAATAAGTCCATGCAGTAAATTGTTCGTTTATATTCTATAAGAATTGTCAAGATGAGACTTGTTTTTCTAAATTCATATCGACACATTCTTAGGCCACTAAAATCGACAGGATAAAGGTTTAGATATGATCCATCTAGGGGCTATTTTGTATTTCATAAGCAACATGCTTCCCAGGAGATTGTTTTTTATAAAGAGCAGGTAGAAGAAATTCGCAAAACAAGGGCTAATTACCTCTTAGATTAACTATCTTATAAATGGTCTCTCTAGGGGGTATTTTGGAAACTCGTATGTATTTGCATTGTGTCTAAGTATTTGCATGCAAGGATATATCTAGAAAATTTTATTTGGCTCTCTAAGAAACAAGCAATAAAAAAACTGGCATGAACGCCCCTAGCGGTAAGTTTGGGAAATAAAGAGCGGCTAAGGAGTATAGCATAGCTGCACTTGTTCTTGTGAATGCCCCTAGTGACAGGTTTGGGAATTAAAAAAGCGAGACGGGAACTGCCTTGGTATATATACTGACGCATGAGTGATTCAATGCTAATTTACTTTAAAAAATAGTTAGTATTTTCTGGTAGTCGTACCTATCGATACTTTCCCAACCTTCGAAAATAGAGGGCTCCTATTGTAATAATAAAAGATTTAATCTTGAAATATAGCATTAATGTAAGTGTGAACCAATTTTTGGCACTCAATATAGCTGTATGTATGTTGTTCGGATGAAGGATGACAGATTGCCGAAGATTGTTCTTTTCGGCCAACCATCTAGGGCTGAACGGAAAGCAGGTCGTCCCCGTCTGGGTTGGGAGGACGTCATAAAGAAAGATTTAAAGGAAATGGGAACTTCGTGGGCGGGTGCAAAAAGGGAGGCTTTGAATAGATTGAGGTGGAGGAGGAGCGTGCATAGCTGTGTTGGCCTCAGGCAGCTTGGTGCTGCGATGAGTTGTTAGTAGTAGTAGTAGTAATATAGCTGTATCGTTCTAACCTAGCACTAATTTTTTTTTATCAAAACTCCCTTTCAAACACATTCTTTTTTGATTATTTAAAAAAAAAATAAAAAAATCTTGAGCAAAAAGCGATGGTAGCTTCTTCTGTCTGCCCTCTTTCCACTGAAATGGCACTAGTTGAGGAAGAAACATTTGCGCTAGGAGCAGTGATGCTAAAAATCGTTATTGTGGCAGTAGATGTGCAGGAGTAGATTGGTAAGAGAAGTGATGCTAAGAGTAACTCATAGCCATGTAAAAAGAGCAATCGAGGTACCAATCATCATGGTTAGACCAGTAATTTTAGAGGCTGTTTTTGTTAGGAATAGAGATGGTATTCATAGCAACAGTACTAGTAGAGCTGGATTGTTTCTACAAAGCAACAGTTTCCTTTTGTGGGTTTCATGCTTTCAGTAAGGATACATTTTGGTAAAATTGAAAATTTCGAATTCCTTGTTGAGACAATGATAAATAATTTTGACAAATTAGTTTCAATCATCAAGAGCCTTTGTCGATATAATTCCTGTACAACCTAACCATAAATAAAAAAGGTGAAAGATTTTTAAATGAAGGAAGCTAGGGGGAGGTCCCGGGGCCCAAAAAGCGGCTATTTTTAGATGCTACACATCTTCGTATCATTCTGATTTCAACAAGATAAAATTTTCATGCTTTCCTTAAAATATATTCATGAAGCCTTTTTTAATGGGTCACTTACATTATCAAGCACCCGTGGCCCTAGGGCAGAGTTTATTGCGTCACCCCCAAAAGTATTTCTTAGACATTTGAACTATTCTGATTGTAATGGCAATCCTTAAATGTAGATTAGGTGTCATTATGAAATCTCTGTTTCTATGTAAATACTTCTGTATCTACCCTCCCCCCTCCAAAAAATCTTAATAAACTCCTCTTTCAGCTAATGGGAAGAAATGAAATGGACAACTTTATGTCATAGCTTAGTTTGCTTCATTAAGACAGTTTTCTAGAAAAAAAATTTCAACTTACCGTACAATAGACTCCATCTGGCACCTGCTATCCGTTTCTTATTGTCTAAAAAATGGTTTATTTCACCAATCATATGTATTTCAGCCATTTTCGCATACAACTTTAATTTAGTTGGGTCTTCACAATAGTCTGTCCCATTTTCTATCACTAACAAGATCTAAGTTACAGTTACCATGACAAACAGATTTCAAACAAAGTGCGGACGAGATAAAGGAAAAAGAACTTCATGAGGTACATGTTTATGCATAAATTAGTCATGAAAGGACATCTTTCATTAGCATGACAATTTTGAAGGAGTAAATGAGAAAATTCTTTAAAAAGCAGTACATTACTCAAGAGAATATTGATTCGTATTCATTGTTGAGACTTGAGTTTCTCTTAGTAATATTATATAAAAAGCAAGTTTTTGGAAATAAAGTTAAGAGTAAAATTGAACCTTAAAGCAAATAGAAATTATTCCGTGTTTGAGAGGGGCTTTCCCTTCCTCAAGCCTACACTCTTAACCCCAAAGTTTTATTTTTCGTTGAAATTATTTAAAAACGACTCCGGTCGTTTAATTCGCAAAAGGCGTATTTTTAAAACGCTATAAAACTATAGGTAAAGAGCAAAAAGATGATGAAGGGCTTTGTTCGACTTAAGTTGTAATTTTTTCACTTAATTTATATGCATTTTCGACAGCATATCTGGGGTTAAAATAAATGTTAGGAGACCTGCCCCATCAAACACGGCTATTTAAATAAAAATTTAGCTTGTACACAGCAATACTTCAAGAAAAAGGCTCATCCAGTGTACTTGCTTTACAAAAAAGTATGATTACCTGAAACAAAGAATAATATACCCAATACAATGTAAGCCTTTGCTCCTTCAGGCGACATATTAACCACTTCATCCTATTTATATCTACAAAAAAGAAAATTTCGTAAACCATATTGGCCTGCCATAACAAAGAATAAAAATTAAAGAAATGAAGATGGAAAATGGGGCTTTTTAAGGCCAAAGAAAATACTAGACGAAACAAGACGAATATTTTGGGAGGACAACTACTTTCATTCCTTCCCTTCTTCAGCACTAAAAAAGAAAGTTACAAGAAAACACGTTCAAATTTAAAAACAAAGAGAGTGAAAAATCTGAGAATGAAGAAAACAATGGCTGGCCAGGCCGTCTGGCTAGTTCAGCTTTAGATCTTCCATACACACGTACAAATTTTCTGAATTAAAACCCGAACAATTCAATCCGAATAGGAACAAAAATGATAAAGACAAACAAAACGAAAGGCGAAAGGAAAAACAAAAAAAAAGAATCTGAACTGGGAGAATTAAATAATCTAAAACCAAACAACACTGAAACACCAATAACAAATAAAATCAGAATTAAGAGAATTGAAATTTTAAAAGCCAAAAAAAACTAATTTCAAGCGTAATCCAGTCACCAAGAATCTACAATTAAACGAAAACAATACTATCGCCTAATGTTAACACTACACAAGCACAGCAAAGGCATATATACTTTACTGCAAGTTTGTTTCAGAAATTGAAGACATTATTGCACCACAAATGAACGTGGTCAGCGGAAGAGCTAGCGTTGGAGTTTTTTCTACCATTCCTACCCCATGTACGACCAGGCAACGGTAAAAATCTATCGTTGCAGACGCGCGAAAGAGGAGCCAAGGAAAAGTGCACGACACATGATGTGCCCAGAAACTCTTCAATGGGGAAGCATTATTTCCACTTCTACCAATTTTTCGGGAGATCTACCAAATTTCTAATTCATCTCCTGACAAAAAAGGAAGGTACCGAAACTACCGAAAATCTCCAGAAACTTTAATCCCCTGAAAATGTTACTTTGTCGTCATTCTTTGTTCTGTATATGGCTGTTGTCTTTTAAGGATTTTTTCTGGGCAAAAGGACGCAGACGTCACCCGCAGTTGAGGTAGCACGATTTGAATTTGTTGGCACATGTATGAACATTGCTCACTATCCATTCCACAATGGTTACATTGATTTTTTTGTTTTTGATCGTTTAAACACCTTCGTTTAACTAAACAGCTTTAAAGTCTGAATAAAATACGATTACACTTAGTTTCAAAATTAAATTCATTTCATTATTTTTTCAATCTTCTAGCTGCTTCTCTTTGTCAAGTTTGATAAAACTGATTGACAAAATTACGTTTTTATTTTCGGAATCACATCTGGCTCCTGTAGATCAGCTGCCTGAACTTTTAGTGTGTGAACTTTAGTCGCAAATCGCTCGAACATTTCCAAAAACATAATACAAAATAAAACACTGAAAATTCTACCGAATCCTGAGAGCCATATACCGAAAATCACAAAAGTTTTACAGATTGTATGAAAAGAAAAGTGGAAACACTACGGGGAAGATAGAAACGCGCATTACTGTATACATATTTTTGCTGTGTAGACAATTGACTGGGATGGTGAAATATTTTTTAAATGAACGAGGTTGGCTCCAGAGGAGAAAAAACTATGTCACACGCTGTTCTTTTTTTGCACTAGATCTATTGGACCTTAGGGGTCAAGTGGCGCTTGTCATTTTATGAGTTCAATAGTACATTTATTTATATTGAAAGAAAGAATTTACGTTAGGGATGAACAAATTGTCAGCTTCTCTTTTAAGAAAACCAAAATAACTAATCTGGTCAAATACAATAATATGGTACGGGCGGTCAGCTATTTTCCGCTTATTTGTTGGATTCTTTTTTCAAAACCCAAATGGTTATGTGACCTTTATTCCAAAGTTTCAGAAATTAACATACGTGGACGGCAGTGAAACTGTAGCTAACATATGCTAAGTCATATTGGTAACCTTCAAAGTTGGACATTGACTATAGAAGAGAAGAGGAGATGTGTAGAAAACGACATTTGAAAGTTTAGTTTTTGATTTAATTTAGACCGAGAAGGACGCAACCTCGGCAATGTACGCTAGATGCAGGGGGGTGGATGTTGGATAGCATTATACGTAATGCGTTTTATGACCAGAATAGATTTACTTCTTCACTTTACATAAACTGCTTTCTGTTACTCTTGTGGTAAAGGGAGTTTAATGTTGTTCAGTGAGGTTATAGTTGATACCTTATTACTCCCTTTCTAGGGGGTATAGTTATGGTCCTAAAGTAAATAAACTTGGGTTGCGTGCCTTAGACTTTGACCTGACTAATTTGACGTACCGACTGGGATTATTTGAGTGACTTAAATAAGATTGTATAGAGGTTGGCTATAACATAATACTTTTATTTATGCAACACACGATACAATGTCTGGCAATATAAAACCGCTGGGACTAATTGTCCCAGAAAATCAACAATTATAAGACTACTATGATAATATGATAAGACACTTAAACACTTACGATTTTTCCAAGGTATTCCCAAAATAGAATCCTGACCAGAGGTCAGTCCGACATAAAAAACCTCCGATGCCATAAAATGTATGTTTTATACCGTACATCAACCACATATTATCGGGCCCAGTGACGCACATAGCAAGGAAATGGTGATTTCTCAATTTCCTATTAAATTTACACATACCAGGATGTGTTTTTGATCTTAATAGAAAGTGGTATTTCTAAACTTTGCATTTGTCTTTTGCCTCTTAATATTTTTACTAAAATCAAATTCGCCTCTTAATATTTTTACTAAAATCAAATTCTGACTTAATTAGTCAGCTTAACTACACTCTCTATAGTATTGCTTTCCTCTTTCATAGGAAACCACAGAGATTCGCGCTTTGAAGTTATTGATTTTCCAAAGCCTGGGTCTGAGTAAAAAAATAAATTGGCTTGTAGCGTCAATATTTCTGGTATGAGTTACCATTCTAGCTACTTAATCTTATTTCATTGATTGTAATCTCTAAATTTTGGCAGATTTAGTTTTAGAGGATAATTGATAACTGCTAGTTCTGATTAGCTAAAACCTCCTGGTCCTCGAAAAGATGCGAGTTTACTTTGTTTTTATTTTAGTATTTTGAGTTCAATTTGTGTTAAGATTTTCCCAGTACACCTTTAAATTTTTGTAGTCTTAGCGACAATCAAATTCATAATCAAAAGTGAGGTTGTTTTCTGAATAGTGTGATTGGTTATTTGTTAGTCCAAGTTAGATTGGGGGAAGGTTATAAAAGCTGAAGACGTTAACTACGTAGAACGGCTATTGTATTAGATTTTATATGGGTAAATACTAAATCAATATCCCTTTCTTTGAAGTCCATAAGTAGAGGAATAGGCTTGATTTTTTTCCAAACTCCTCAATTCCTGAAAGTTGCAAGATCCTTTTTATAATGTAGGATATAGACTAACAAGTAGAGAATTGCTAAATTACTAATGTCTACACCCACTAATGTCATTGGGGGGGGGGGATTTAAGTGGCTCAATCGCCAAAAATAAACACATTCTTCCATCCAAGTTCCGTTATTTGTGAATTTACTGATGCAGCATAAAAATATCTGGCCATTTGATTTAAATTAATAATTGGAAAAAAGTGCCCCCTCCCCCCCTCTTCAATCTATAAAATTAATATCATGAAGTGCAGTCATTTTCATTTTTAATTCCCCTTGCCTTATTAATGTATTTTACTAACCCTTTAGGTTGATGTACTAGTCAGAGGCATAAATTCATCCGTATCTCGAATAGTGGCGTCTTGAACTGTTAACAGATTATGAAAACAAAGAGATAGGTCTCAACCTAGTTTGACTAAACATTTTAAAAATAGCCTAAATACCATGATAACAACTGAGATATCAAAGAACAGGCCTATTTCTTTAGTATGTTCCAGTCCAGTGTCCAGACAACTTAGGACGTATTATATTGTGGCTTTTTCAATAGATTTCGGTTATTCTTTACGTCCTAAGGAGAAGGTCTCAATAGGTTCAATGGTTCAGTTTTGATGCTTACAATACCCTTTCCTACTATGCTTGATTACTCAGTCAGCATTATAAGTTAACCATGGATATAAAATTATATTACGATTTGTAACAACAACGAAATTTTCAAGGGAATTTCATTCTCTTTTTATCGCAAAAGCCTGCTAAGTTTTCAATCGAAATATGTACCATAGTTATATTACACTTACATTTCATCATGACTACATTACAATCAAATTTAAGTAACAAGGAATGTGAAAATGAAATCCTATTCTTTAAATTGGTCTAGTGGAAATCTACACAACAATATAACATATGCAGTTTTAACACTAAGCGGTCGCCAAATTTGAAACTAAGGAAGGCTTGTGCTGGTGTGACAAATCAGCACAAAATGAGCGACAAAAAATGTCATTGTGAAGCTCCGAAAATCGCAATTTTTCTGATTTCTGTAGCAAAAAACAAACGTTGGTATTAACTGGTAGTTAACTGAAAAAAAAACAGGGGTTGAACGGAGGAAAAGAGTAAGAATACAATCCTAACAACCTATTTCCAAAAAGGAAATGAAAAGAAATGTATATATTATTGAATAGTTAAAAACCTATATTTTTAATATTTAAGAATAGTCAAAAAACTCTATATTGAAATATTCATCATGAAAATGACTCAAAATTAAGTTCTTCAAATTACTAATTATTTAATTTTAAGTATATCTTTTTGGAAAGACAAATTATCCTATTTTTTTTAAAGTCTTCAAATTACTAGTTATTTAATTTAAATTACATCTTTTTGGAAAGACAAATTATCCTATTTTGTTATATTTTTATTCTTTAGTGTTTAATCTTTCTTCAAAAATCAGTAGAATCTTTATTTTCGTCTGATACCAAATATATCAGTTCTATTTCTTGATTTCTTATAATATAAAGTGCATATATCAAATTTATTATCCTACTTCAGACACTAAGGTATAAACCTAGTCATGCTGCATTCAAATCCGAAATTCACAAAACCACTTATTGCTTTCACCTGATCATTTGATTGCTTTGTGTGCACGGTTGAATTCTGTAAACATGGCAAGCATCGTCGAATTTACAAGGTTAGTTTCCACTACTCTTTTTTTTGTTTTTTCACTGTTTGGTGTGACAACAATGGGAAATCTTTGCACGTGACTTTAAAAGTTCATAACTTTGTAACAATCAGCAGAAAAAAGTAGCGCTAAATTTAATCAGTTTTGCATCTACTAATAGTTATTTGTAATAAGGTCTTCAGATCCCAGCCAAAGGTCTTTGGAATACTGTATGGGGACTAGAGTACCTTCCTAAAGATTCAAAATTTTCATAAATTCATAAATATTGAGAAAAGATTTAAGCCCCATGTCCTTGCAATAGTTTCTTGGGGAGGGATCTCACTTGACCTGGAGTCCTCTCACTGTTTACACTAAAGCCTGACACATAATGTTTTGAGGCCGTGCTATCCATAGTATTTTGAGTGTTCTGATTAAACACGATGGAACGTAAGGGGCTACAACCATTTGGTATTTAAGATGGTTAATTATTTCTTCGGCAAATTTTTAATGTCCCTTGCTAATTTCATTAAGAAATATTTTCAATAAAATCTGTGTTTATAATTGATGATTTGAGCTCAACCGATTAAAAATTATAACTATAATTGATCTCATTTCTTCCACTTCAGTCAAGAGGAACCAAAAACTTCAGCTGAAAACCATACTGTGAAGGAATTTAATCCCTTGATCCTAGAAAGACATTTTTGATAGAAGATCTCACTTGACTTTGAGCACTTGCTCTTTGCGCTTACGCTTGACGCAGAGTTTCCAAAGTTCTTGATATCTACATTATTTTAAAAACTTGTCGTGTATACCATGGAATTTAGGGAGGCAACGGCCGTCTCATATATTAATCAGCTACTGCTTGCGATGTTGTTGCTGTTTGTGGTTAGACGCCATTGACTAAAAGGTCATATGCGTTCATATCACTTGACTTTTCTGGGCCTTACGTAATCAATAGCTTGCATGGCGTCACTATCACTTATATTGTTATTTGTAGGGTGCTAATTGCATGTGTTGAAAAACGTGAATAAAAAAAATACATTTACGCTCTGTCATAATACCATTATTATACATAAAGAGAATAATTATAGTAAATAATATATTTGTACTTTATAACCTATCACATAATTCCAGATAAAAAAATATAAACACGTAAAATAAAAGCAAATAAATAACTTTCAGAAAAAAATATACAGAGAGTGAACCAAACACAAGTAAATAAAAAAAAACTAAAAAATCACTAAAATAAAAGCATATTGGGAGTGAAAAAAGTCTTATTAGGAGGGAACCATCTTTTCTTTTTTTGTGAATTTAGCTTAAGCTAAATTCGCTATTGTATAGGTTTTTTGACCAAACTGAAAAATTAACTAACCCAAAAGACAAATTTGTTTTTAATGGTTATTAGGAGTTTTATAAACAAAAAAAAACTGTATCCATGTGATGTGACATGGCCTCGAAAACGGCACTAAAGTTCTCGATAAAGTGCTTGCTGCAGAAATTACGTAAAATAAGAATTTCAGCTTATTAACTTGGAAAGAATTGTTTCAAAGGATTTTTACACATTATTTATGAAAATTCATGTAATTGGAATAAAAAAAGTTTAATCCTTTGCAATAGTAAAATAAACTAAAATAAAAATATATAGGGAGGGAAAAAAGTCTTACTAGGAGGGAACCATCTTTTCTTTTTTTGTGAATTTAGCTTAAACTAAATTCGCTATTGCATAGCTTTTTTGACCTAACTGAAAAATTAACTAACCCAAGAGGAAAATTTGTTTTTAATGGTTATTGTGAGTTTTATAAAAAAAAAAACTGTATCCGTGTGACGTGACATGGCCTCAAAAACAACACCAAAGTTTTCGATAAAGTGGTTGCTGCAGAAAATTACGCAAAATAAGAATTTCAACTTATTAACTTGGAAAGAATTGTTTCAAAGGATTTTTACATATTATTTAAGAAAAGTCATGTCAATTGGAATAAAAAAAGTTTAATCCTCTGCAATAGTAAAATGCCTTTCATTTGACTTTAATTCTTTGCCAACCATCAATCGTTATATTTTAAAACCCTACGTCTTCAAATCAAAAAAATCTAACACCAGTCTTCTTCCGTCCACTATCAACTCAGTTGACTCTTTTAAATGAGGAAAATAAAGTTTAGTTTATTTATGAGGCCCAGAGAATACTTTATGAGGCTCAACAAAACACATTATTTACTTCATGATACAAACGACTAGATGTACAAAATAACAAATACACCTTTCTTCAAAATCTCGATTTGGCCGTCGGTTTAAGAAAAAGCATATACAGCTGTGAAATTGAAATAAGAAATGCTCCAAAAATTACAATGAAGCTTAGATTTGAAATAAGTTGAAAGTCATTTGGAGAAACTTAGTCATTTTTCAAAAATACCAGTCACATTGAATAACAGGTGACCTTATGTTGGATCCAAGTTTTACAAATTAACGAATTATAATTTTTTTACGGTCTAATGTGAACATTATATTTATTCTAGTAAATACAGGAATGTATTTTTTTGGTCTGAAGTCTTCTTTGGCTTGTTTTTTCTTCAAACGGTAGCAAAAGCGCGAAAGACGTGTAATTTGTAACTTGTATGAATAAATAAGGTTAATAGGCCCGTTCTTTTGCACTAAGATCTTACATCTTTCTTCAAAGATTTCCGTTCTTTTAACTCATCTTTTTTCTAAGATCTTAAAGCTCACTGATCTTAGCAAAAAATGTGAAAGACGCCATCTTTCTACCAAATAGAAAAATGATGAGAGAACATTGAGATACATGATGAGAGAGCTTTGATGATATACTCATCATTGTTCTTAGACCACTGATCAGAGCAGAATGATGAAAGAAGTTTGCAAAAGAACGCTATATCCAAGCGTTCTTTGTCAAAAGATGTAAGATCTTAGCACATGGATGAGTAAAAGAACGGCCCTGTTGTTTCCACTTGGCAGTTTTAGCGGAGTTTTCAAAATTAAATAACATGCTATCACTAAAAAAATACATCAAGTTTTATTTACAATCCCAGAAACTTCAATGCCGCTATAGAGTCAGTATGTTTTCCACAAAGCAGCCTAAAAACAACATTACTGTGTCTAGTCAAGAGGAGGCTTCTAAAAAAGGGCCTACTTTTCAGGACTTTCTTCAAAATTCTCTTCAGTCTAAAAACACTAATAAGTATCCAGCTGAATTAGTATCTGATCTGAGTTATGCATACTTGAAGAAAGAAGATTATCAAGGCAAAGGCAAAAGAGGTAATATGTTATCAAATGACATGTTAATTTTCTACATGTTTGGTGTTGGGTTAGCCTATGGTTGGTAATTGTCAAATTGACTTAAATTAAGGATCTTAGTTTACAGTTACTCATGATCAGAAGTAGAAAATACAAAATTTTGCAAAAAACCTTAAGAAATTCAAAAAAAAACATAGTCTTGTCTACCTAGGCCTATAGCCAATCATTCTCAAAAGCACTTTGCTTTACTCCACAACCCCCCTTCTCCCCAACATGCAAGTATAGGCCTATAGCCCAAACTACATAATCTCTATGCTCTATCCTGTTTCTTGATTTTACCAAGAATAGATATACATAATTTAAACTTTATATTTGCAAATTAAGGGGGGGTAATTAGATACAAGATCAACTAAGACTGATCTTCTTTCATTGATGAAACAAAAGATCCTGTTATTGCCAAAGTTAATGCAGGTAGCCTATAGGCCTATAACCTGTCTTAGACCTATATAATTGTTTTAAATAGATTAGAATAAAAGTTGGATTAAACTAAAAGTCTATACAAATCTGGGTATTTGTTTACCCTTGTGACGCATCATAAGGAGACATGTTAAGAAAACAATTCTTACTTTAAAATATGTATAATGATCCTAGTTCTTATATTATCCAACAGGAGAACCTTTATCATCAAGTCTTTCCTCTAAAAATCCTTCTTTTTGAAGCTTAAAAGAAAATGTTTCCAAAACCCATGCTAAAAGTACCATGTTGCTCAAGTCTTTTGAAATTGCCGCTGTAAACTGCCGCCAAATAAGTTGTTTAATAGATAGTGTTTAGCACATGTGTCAAAAAACGTGTTTAAAGAAAAAGTAGTGGTAAATTGAAATTATAGAAATTGTGAATTTTGTTTTAAATCATGCCATTAACAAAAAAAAAAAACAGTATTTTTACCAGTGCTCATTAAAAAAAAAAAACTCATTAAAAAAAAATTCTGTGCATCTTTTGTAACCTAACCTGATAACTTCAATTCAAAATCAATGGATTTTTTATATAATTTTTTTTATATTATTTCATTTCTTTTCAATGCTGTGCATATTTTGTATTTTTGGTTTTTTGCCAAAAATACAACATTTTGATTTTTGCCACTGCTATTAATATGTTGTATTTACGCCACTGCTATTCACCCTTTGCCACTGCTCTTTTAAAAAAAAATATTAAAAAGACCGGCATGAATACTATCTATAAAATAATTTATTAGGTAGCAATTTAAAGCGGCAATTTAAAAAGACTTAAGCATTGAATTCTCAACCTGGTGATATTTGGAAAATTTTTCTCTTTTGAGGATTTTTAGAGGAAAGACTTGATGATAAAGGTTCTCCCGTTGGATAATATAAGAACTAGGATCATTATACATATTTTAAAGTAAGAATTGTTTTCTTAACATGTCTCCTTATGATGCATCACAAGGCTAAACAAATACCCAAATCTGTTGTATAGATCATACTAAGTTTCAACTAAATTCTTAAAAATTTCTGCACAAATCCAATTTTCCCCCTATGGTTAACAATTATATTACAATAATTACCTTAAATTGTACGTCCAGTGAGATAAGGTGGTGTTGAGCCTTCTGTAGAAATCTTGCTGGTGGTGTTTCAAGTTTATGATTTGACATCCCATCAGCATCAGCATCCATTCAGCATTGACCCAGTCTTGATCAACTCCTTTCTTGAAGGCATCTAGAGTTTTAGATTGGACAGTGGCTTTGGATAGGCTGTTCCAGAGCAGGACAGAATGAACTGGAAAGAACTGTTGGTGCTCTTGCTTGATGCAACAGGGGGCCTCCAGCTTCTTGGTGTGTCCTCTGTGGTAGTTGAGAGGGACACAGAAAAGACATGACTTAATGGGTCATTTTCTAGTAACTTACAAGTTGCTATTACATATTGTCTTTTCCTACAGTATACTAAGGTAGGGAGTTTGAGTGAGGCAAGACATGGCTTGTAGGATTTGTCTTGCAATGCAGAGATAAGCTTAGTTGCTCTTCTTTGGACAATCTCAAGTACTCTCACATCCATCTTATAGTAGGGAGAGGCTAGGGTCATGCCAAATTCCAGGTGAGGATGGACCATGGCTTTGTACAGTTTTGTAATCACTCCCAACTTCCTGGTGGTAAATATTTGCTTTATGAGGCCAAGGGCTTGGTTTGCTTTTGCAACTTGAGCTCGTGTGTGGCAGTGAAACTTCAGCTCATTGTCAACAATAACCCCCAGGTCCTTCTCCTCACTAACTGCCTCAAGCTGGGCATCTCCTATGTGATATGCAAGTTTTGGATTATTGCATCCAAGATGTAGAACTTTACATTTTAAGGCATTGAACTGTAAACACCAATCCAATGACCATCTACATAGTCTGTCCAGATCTTCTTGTATAGTTGACAGATTTATGTTGTTCTGGGCCAGTCCTAGGAGCTTGCAGTCATCAGCATATAGCATCAAAGGATTCTTCTGGGTTGTTGTCAGTCATTCATTTACATGCTGAATAATGTGGGCCCTGTGGCACTCCACTTGTGACTGGTAGCAGTTCAGAATAGACAGCATTGCCATTGCAGTTGTGCACCAACACCCTCTGAGTCCTGCCAGTTAGAAAGGCTTCTATCCAAGGTACTATATCTTCATGCACTCCATATGCCTTTAATTTCAAAATTAGTTGTTGGTGTTGAACTTTGTCAAAGGCTTTGGCTTGATTGAGCAATATGACATCCACCAGCTGACCAGTATCTAAGAGTCCAGTCCCAAAATCATATGACTCAATTAGATTAGTATCAATTGAGTGGCCTTTTCAAAAACCATGTTGGCTTTTGCTAAGCAATTGGTTTTTCTCAAGGTGGGAGACCAGTGCATTGTTTATGATGCCCTCAAGTACTTTACATACAACTGATGTTAGACTTGTAGGCTGATAATTACTATCAAGATCCCTTCTCCCTTTCTTGTGTATTGGCTTGATGTTGGCTTGCTTCCCATCATTTGGAAGTATTTTAGAAGTGAGGGACATCTCAAACATCATAGCAATTGGTTTGGCAAAGTATTCAGCAGTTTCTTTTAACAGTCTTGGGTGTAGGTTATGGGGCCCAGCAGCTTTGTTAGCCTCTTCTTAAAGTCCTCTTTACAAATATTTGGCATGACCATTGGTTCTGGGATTAGTTGTTCTGGTAGAGGAGGTGGTTTGTTGGTTGTGGGTAGGGCAGAGAAATTGGTACCTTAACTGGAATTCAGGAGGTATGCTTTTTCTTTTGTATCTGAAGCTTTTTTACCATCCTCTCTCATTAGATCTGGGATATCTTGTCTAGACAGGTTAGCTGCAGAGACATGACACCAAAACATCTTTGGGTTCTGTTTTGAGTTAGCTGCAATTGCATCCTTGTGGTCCCACATAACCTTCCGAGTCAAATTTCTTAGTCTGTTTCTACATTTCTTAAACCTGTCATGGTGGTTATCACCTTTACATTTCACATGCTTGGCCCAAGCTCTTTTCATTTTCTTCATTGCTCTTTTTACTTCTTTTGGCAGGTAAGGGAGTGTTTTAGGTGGTAGACACCAATATTCTTGGGCCTTTTTCTTTTCAGCATCTAAGACTGTTACCTTAAACGTTTCCCAGCTTTTCTCAATGTCCCCACTATTGACCATATCCTCCCATTTAATCCTGGATAGGTCCTGCCTTATCTGCTCATAGTCTGTAAAAGATTTCTTTATCATGTTCTCCTTCTTGTTGTTTATCTGTATCTCAGTCAAGATACAGACATGGTCACTGCTTCCAAGAGCTGGATGGTAAAAAATAGAGAGAACTTGTTCAGGGTCATTTGTGATAACTAAATCAAGTAAGGAGGGTTGTTATTGATGCCTGAAAGTTGGTTGGTCTACAATCTGTATCAGTAGGTTGTCAGAAAGGGAATTTGTTGTGACACAGGATGGGCTACTTTCAGGGGGGTATCCTATTCCTTCAACCCATTCAACATCAGGCATATTAAAATCTCCAAACATAAAGACAGTTGATTGCTTATTGGAACTCATTTTGGACACCAGGTCAGGTATGGATAGATGTGAAATAAATTGATCAGGGGCTGATGGACTTCAGTAAATTACACCTATCATATATGATTCAGATCCTACATGGAGTTTCAAACAAACATTTTCAACCCAACTACTAGTGGAATTAATAAGAGGGTAACTCACAGTTTTAGCTTTCAGTTCTGCAGTATATTGCTACTCCTCTATGGCATTCAGGGTTATCAAAATTGCTACACAAGTTGAATCTAGGGATTTGAATGTGAGATTCCTCCAGCTTGTGCACTGAGTTTTTTGGGCAAATTTCACAAACACAAATAATGTCCATAATAAGATCAAAACAAAAAGCTTTCAGTTCAGCAGTTCATGATCATTGCTGATCATTTTTTGTACAAACTTTGTTGAAGCTACCCATGCTGAAAGTAAATAATAATTTAATAAAACTGAAATCATCTTTAACAAACTAAACTAATCCAAGTTTAAAAATGCTTTCATAGTAACAGAATATACAACAATAGTGTTTGTTTCATAATACACAATAAGGATTGTGTTGTTGTTACTACTAGTCTAGTCTAAACATGCTCTTTCAATATCACCTTATCTCAGAAGGTTGTTTAGCTAAATTAGTTAAAGTTTCAGAATTGGACCTATAGCCTAATTAAAGCTATAGAAAGACATCGCCAAGCTCCTACCCAACCCCTTCTCTTCTCGTTGAGGTTTAGAAGAGTCAGTAAAGACAGGTCAAGCATAAATAATATGTTGGATCTGCCAGCATAAATTATATATATATATATATATATATATATATATATATATATATATATATATATATATATATATATATATATATATATTTCTTGGAAATGGAATAATAGTTTTATCTGAAAAATTGGCATATTAACATGTAACATTTTTGGTGTGATAAAATAATCTAGATAGGTCACAAATTTTTTAAATTTGCTTCCCCCTTCCAGCAGCCTTAACATATTTTTCTTAAATTATTTGGTAACTGAAATTAGAGACCAAAAAACTGTCAAAATAAAGTTTGACAATTAGACAAGGGTTAGCAAAGATCAGTAATGTCATTATTGTTCTTAAAGGTTCTGGCCTGAGCTAGTTTTGTATTTCATTTTTGCCATTCTTTGATTAATTGGCTGCCTTGAAGGTTAGTTAAACTTTGCAGGCTGACCAAACAGGTCAATTAAACTTTGAAGGAGATTTTAGCAATATATTCTACTAAAAATATATTTATTTCAGTAAGGTAATTTTGTTTTTCCTTTGTATAGCTTGGGGTACCAATTCACAAATTGACTAGGCAAACAAAAGTTTTTTTTTCTCCTTGAACAGTGCAATTACAATTGCTCAAAATCTCCTGCCTTTTTACAATATTAATAATAAAAACTTACCAAAAAAAAAATTTCAAACAAAAATAGAGAGCCACATTAAATTTAAAATGGTGCCTGATGAAACATTATGTAGTAACAAAGTCTTAGTAAGGAGCAACTGTCACTATTAGTATCCAAAACTAAAAAAAAAATTGAAGAATGAGCTTTTTATCCTTATTCCAAATGTATAAAATTCACTAAGCTTAAAGCTACCTATCAAAAAGTTACCCATCATTTCTCATTGATGTGTAATTGTGCATCAGGTGTTATGAAGGAGGGGTGATTGCCATTCTGTTGGTGAGGGGAGGGGATGCCAGATGCTTCATGGATTTCATTTTAATACCCAAATCTCTTTATGAACCTTTTGGTAAATATAGAAAGGGGTGAGGGGATGTAGAAATTAATCTCATATCTATTCATTTAGACCAAGCATGAATAAGGGTGCTGTATGGGGATAGCTTCCTTGTTGTTGCTGTAAAAAGTTTCTGACATTTTTTTCTTATAAAGTTTCATTTGACTATATTGATTTGCTTGATATTTGACAAAATTATATGCAGTGATAGTGGGTAGAAATTTATGTTGAATCCCTCATGATTCCCAGGAACATTTTTGGTCTTTATTATTGGTGTTAAGGGGCTTGATAGTGCTGCTCCCACAGGGACAATCTTTTTTGTGTTGCATAAGAGATTAAATTCATATGCCTACCATCACAGAGGTGTAAAAGTGAGGGGATATCAGAAAAATGTTTTTGGGGCAGGTGGCATGCACTACCAGGAGTTGTGTTTTCAGCAAGTTCAAATTATACTATTTCGCGTTTTGTATTTATGTTTAGTGTTTAATGCCTTCTTTTTCCCTTTTTGGTATTCATGGGGAGCAGCTGCATAAAACAGATTTATTTGGAAGATTCCCCTCTAAAACCTCCTAACCCTCTAAAACCCTCTATAGATAATTTTGGATATTCCTACCCTTACCCTCCTAATCTATATTCAAGAGATCCATTTTTTCCATGGATGAAAGTCATTCTTGAAGCATTGTTTTCCAAACATTAAATTTGAATGCAAAGAAAATGAGAAGAGGGAGTAGTAGCACTCCTTCATATATAGAAGAGCCTTGGTTCTAACAGCTCATATTAACAAACTGCAAGCAAAGAGCATCCCTTGTTAATAGAAACAAAAACTCTGAAAAGCTTTGGCTACAACAAGTTACTCATTGAAAGCTATTAGCGAATGAAAATTTGCATAAGTGTAAAAGCAGGAATTAAACAATTCCTAAAACAAATGGCATCTTGATGAAAACTCTGGAAACTCTATGCCATGAAATTAATTATAAGGGGTCTAAAGGTACCTATTCTAAAATACAAAATTCCTCCTTTTTATCTTGTGAAGTAAATATTATATATATATATATATATATATATATATATATATATATATATATATATATATATATATATATATATATGTATATGTATATATATATATATATATACATATATATGTATATATATATATATATATATATATATATATATATATATATATATATATATATATATATATATATATATATATATATATATAATATACATGTATATTCTTATATTTAGGAGATGATATTTTAATTTGGATAATTTATACTTTATTTCATAAAGAAAATGCTCTAAATGAGCTCTTTTCTTAAAAGCCATTGCTATGCAAAAGTTAAATTAGGATTTCTTTTAGTTTTAGTAACCTTTCTTTTTGTGTAACCTTGAGTATGCTGTAAAAAGTTTGACAGAAATTAGATATAAAAAAAATCCTTTTTTTCAAATGAAAGTATAGAGCAATATTAAAACTTAAATCAAACCAAAATTGTTCTGGATATGAGGTGGTATTCCCCTTTCAATCCTGCTCTTTACACTAAAATTTGACTTTTTTCCCATTTTATTTTTAGAACAACTACTTAAGCATAAGGGCTATGCATATGGAAAAAGAAGTATTTTTTTACTGTAATACAACTTTAATGTAAAGATCAGTTTGTTAAGGGGGGAGGAAATCCACCTCATCTATGTTATAATTTCCCCTTGTTTAAAATTGATGGGAATTTAATCAAAATTGATGGGAAAGAAAGCCTTTCCGTGCTTATTTTTTCTGTTAATATATGTATTTTGTCTTTCTTGACATAAAGTGTTGTAAACAGGATAAGGGTCTGTGAATTGTTTATGTATTTGAAGTAAAATTGCCATGAGAGATTATACCACTAGATATATCACTAACTAAAACAAATATCAGATGTATCAACATTTGCAAGGGTCATGGAGATATACTTGTTTTCTAGGGGCATTTAAGAAAGCGTGTCAAAGAAATTCACAGAAAATGTAGCACTTTTGTGTTTTTTTTTGTTTTATTTTTTTTTATTAATTGTTTTTTTGGAGATGAGAAGATAATCATAATGCCGCTTGAATCAAGCTTCTTTATGATATTTTATTACACAGATTGTTTCCCAAAGTCCTAAACATGACATGTTTGCAAAAAAAGGAGCAGAATTCGTTTGGAAGTGTTATTCTTACTTTTTGTCTCCTCTTTTTAGTATATATGGATGTATACGGGTGTCAAATGAATGTAAATGATGTAGAAATTGTTTGGTCAGTTTTGATTTCCAATGGCTATCAGAAGACAAATAAGGTAACTGTTTTTTCTCCTTTTTTTTTCTTTTTTTTATTTCATTGTATTGTGAATCTAAGGGGCCATTCCGTCCCATATTATATATTTTAATTGTTCTGAACTTTGTAAATGACATTATATACTAGTGCATTACACAAAATAGAAAAAAGCTGCTAGCTAGCTTTGTGTTTGTAACAAATGAAAAATGTATACTTGTTTTACGTCTATAATGGTGACTTGAGTCAAAATTCGCTAAGGTAAAATTAAGAGTTACCACATGCATTCTATACATCATGAAATTCGTGGTTTCACTTGCAATACTAATCAAGATTCCTGATGTAAAAGGTTGGAACATCCTTTAAAAGTGTTCCGTGTTTCTACATTGGATGAGCTCGATTGAAAAAATGGAAAACATTGGTAAAACTTATTCTGTTTTGTGTCATTTCTAAATCAAACCAATAGCTTTCTCCAACTTAAATTTGGGTCCGAATTCAAATTCAAAAATATGAAAGCTTAAATATATGGGAGAGTTTTTAATGGATCACAGCCTATTGAGTTAAAATTAAAAGCTGCCACGGACATTTAATCCACATAGTAATTCTTGATTCTTTTGCTATGGTAAGAGAAATTCTTGGTGTAAAAAGTTGAAATGATCGACCCCAAAAGTTGATCAATGCGTAAATAGAAACATAGTGCATTTTTATATCCAACAATTGAAGTTTCTCCTTGAGGAGCAAATTTCAGGGAGATTCTCCCTCCCTCTTGGTGAAGCTATACTGGTACTATTACTGATAACTTATTGCAGAACCAATTTTTCTATTTTACCCTATCTTTTCAGCTATTACTGACAACTTATTGGAGTACCAATATTTTTTTAACCTTTTTGAACTTCATTTTAAAGCTGTTATTACCATAACCATTACCATGCTCCAACAAAAACTGCTTTTTGTTGGCACATTAAATCAACTCAGTCGAAATCAGTTCAAAAAACCGGCGAAACTTCTTCTTTTTTGTGTTATTTTTAAAAATTAAACCAACAACTTTCTCAAGCTTTAATTAAGATCTGAATTAAAAGTCCGAAGTATAAAATCTAAAATTTCTGGGAGAGCCCATTATAAATAATGCTAGGAATCCATGTAAAATATGAGTAATTGATGATACACATTGTATGCTTTTGAACGTAGATACACCCATACAAAATTTGCCACATTTTTATGTGAAATTCAATTCAGGTTCTCAGCTTAAGGGTCTTTTTTTTTTATAGGCAGATGAAGCTGATGTAATTTTATTAATGACCTGTGCTATTCGTGAAGGAGCTGAGCAAAAAATTTGGAATCGATTAGAGCACCTCCGGCACCTGAAGAAAAGGAAAGCTGCTAAAAATGATCGTCGCATATCTATTGGCGTTCTAGGTTTGTGCTGTTATTTTACTTTCAAGTTTTAAAATATTTGGAATCGATTAGAGCACCTCCGGCACCTTAAAAAAAGGAAAGCTGCTAAAAATGATCGTCGCATATCTATTGGCGTTCTAGGTTTGTGCTGTTATTTTACTTTCAAGTTTTAAAATATTTGGAATCGATTAGAGCACCTCCGGCACCTGAAGAAAAGGAAAGCTGCTAAAAATGATCGTCGCATATCTATTGGCGTTCTAGGTTTGTGCTGTTATTTTACTTTCAAGTTTTAAAATATTTGGAATCGATTAGAGCACCTCCGGCACCCGAAGAAAAAGAAAGCTGCTAAAAATGATCGTCGCATATCTATTGGCGTTCTAGGTTTGTACTGTTATTTTACTTTCAAGTTTTAAAATAACTCATTTCCGCTGTTTCATTCTTCCAGATGTGTTCAAATGCTGAACTCTGATTTGCAGTTTTTCAAAGGCACCCATTCTGACAAGTAGCAAATTATGAGACTGCCATCGGATAAATTATTGAACTTTTCAGTATTTACTGAATTCAATATTAAAGTTCAAGATTTAATCTTCAATAATTTCCAAGGAATATCATTGAAAAAATGCACAAGAAACTTATAATCATTTGTGAGAATAGTGATGAAGGTCTACTCCATCCCTTATTGGTGTTTGCAAAGTATTGAAGGAGTTGAGTTTGCATATATAATGGAGGTGCTAGGTTTAATGAAATTCTATTAAACAGCATGGTTTTTGGGAAAAGTTTTTTAAATTAATTCAACAAAAGAATGATTATGAAAGTTTACTTTATTGTTGCACAGAGTAGGAAAGGAAAAATTATTTAATACAAATCTTTCCACTCAAAATTAAATCCCACATCCGCCTACGCTGCATTAATCTTAGCCTTAGAAAGTAAATAATAAGAATACTGAGCAATCATGGGCGCCCATAAGCTGAATTCCAGGGAGGGGGGCAAACCTCATCTAATTGGCACTTTTAATGCTATATAATAGAAATCTCAGAACAAAAATATAAAAGTAGGGCAACATCATTCAGCCAGAGGGGGGGGGCACCCCCCCCTCTTAAGGGTGCCCATGTGAGCAATATAATTACGGTTCGCAGAACTATAAAAAGCCCCCCCCCCCCCCGCCCAAGGTAAAAAGCTAAAGTCTTCAAGATAACTACATTAGCTATAGTTAGATACATTAAGACCAATAGAACATGGGGTTTATTGTTAAAAACCCTTACTATAATCCGGGATGTAGCTAGAGTTTTGAGTTTGGAGGGGGGTATATAAAGAATGTGCCGAAAAAATCGTCAAGTGTGCCAACAAATGGGGACACATAAGCTAGATTAAACTAAAAATATAAGCTAAATTCCAAGATATCAGCGCTGCACGCCTACACTGTGGAACTTTGGGGATGGGGTTCCTCCCCACTTAGTTGCATCCCTGCTCTAATCTAAGCTATTCCAATCAAAGAATACGCACATTCAAACAAATGGCGTTTATAACAAATAACCATACTTGCAAAACAATACAACGATATAGATGCATCAATGCATTCGTTTATCACAGGAGCCTCATGGGCCAAAACTACAAATGAAAACAAATAAGAAACCCTAGACAACCCTTATCCCCACAAATAAAACAATATCACATATCAAAATAAAATACCAACTAACAAACTTATAAATATCTCCCTATATTCAACAGCTTTCAAACACTTCAGTTCCCTAGTTAAAAATCAAAATATAAATGTTTTTACTTTTATAACCTTAATAAATCAAATAATGTTAACATTTTGATTACTAAATATCAGTAGGTCTATATGTATATTAAACTGACAATGCACATTCATTTGTATTTTTTGAGTACAATGCAAATTTTGTTCTGGCCTTGGGAAGGCATATGGGTTTTGAGCCCAACTTATGTTAATATCTGCTCGTTTAGAGCTTGCCTCGGTTAATTATTTTAATTTCTGTTCGTTTTGGGTTTCATTTATTTATCGATGCTGATATGTGGTAGTTTCACGCTTGGTAGATTATTTGATTTTATTTATGCTTATTTTTTGTTTAATAGAGTTCTTTACTTTTCTTTGAAAAACTTATTTTGTGGAAAAAGTTTTTTAAATTAATTTTGTTCGTTTTATACTAAAAGTCTTTTCAGGGAAAAAGAAAATAATACTTTAAATCTTTTCGTTTTTTAATAATTTATAGTTTGGCCCGTTATTTGTAGGCTGGAGAAAAATTTTCAGCAATTTGTAACAACATATACCCTTTCAAAAATCTGGACACAAATAGTGCTGTTTAATTTAGTTTCATACCTCCTCTAGTTGACCTGAAATGAAAAACTTGATACCATTTGCAAAAAAATCTGTTTACTTTCTTTGATAGCTTGGATACACATATGCTATTTTGATTTGGTTAAATTTTAAGAGCAGAAATGGGAGGGTGGGAGTGGAAGGGAGATTAGTTGCCCTCAAATCTCTTTCGACTATTAAAAAGGGCATCAGCCCTTTCTATTTTCAATCAAATGAGCCCTTTTTGAAGTTCCCACGACAACTCCTTCGATAAGAACCCTGGTCTAAACAACAACAAAAAATAATACATTATACCCACTTCGATCTTTACTATTAAAATGTCAAGCCTTCCAATCACTTTCGACTATTAAAAAGGGCACTAGGCCTTTGGATTTACAATCGAATAAGCCCTTTTGGAAACGACAACGCTTTTATAAACACATTATATGCCACCAGGCCATAAATTACAATCCTTACTCTAAGGTCTCTTAGGGTGGTTGTCATCCTCTAAGACCGAATTTCCAGAACTTTCAACTACGTTAAACAAAATGGCCATCTCAAAATTTTGATTGGATGTGTTTGGGGAAATGGTGGGTGTGAGAGGGTGGTAGTCGCTTTACAATCACTTTCAACTATTAAAAATGGCCCTTAACGTTTCAATTTCAAATCCAATGAGCCCTTTTGAAGTTTCTACGATAAAACTTTCAATAAAAATCTTATATGCTGCCAGGGCATAACTTACAACCCTTGCCCTGAGTTCTGGGGGGGGGGCTGTCCGTCTCAAAGGCCTATTCTCCAGAATTTTCTACTACGTTGAACAAAATGGCGATATTAAAAATTTGGTTGGATGTGTGTTAAGGGAAGCTGGACATCAGGGGGGGGCTGAATACTCTCCAAACCCCTTTAAATATTACAAAAGACAACATCTTATTCAATGGCGAATTTAAAAAGCCCCTTTTGAAGTTTTACGACAACTCTATCTACAAAAACCTTATATGCCCCCAGGACAGAACTTAAAACCTTTACCCTTGGGGCTCTGGGGGATTCTCATCCTTAAATACATAATTTCTAGAACTTTCAACTACGCTGAACAAAATGGCTTTATCTGAACTTTGATTAAATGTTTTTGGGCAAACAATGGATGTAAGAGGGGGGTTAATCACTCTCCACTCACTTTTGACTATTAAAAAGGGCCGTTTTCACTTTCAAACAAATGAGCTCTATTGGAAATTCATACAGCAACTTTCTATACAAATTGTATATGCCCCCAATCCTTAACTTAAAACCCTTGAACTAAGGGGGTTATCATCCTAAAAGACCTAATTTCAAGAACTTTCAACTACGTTGAACAAAATGGATCTTAAAATTTTGATTGGATGTGTTTGGGAAAATGGTGGGCGTGAGAGGGGAGTTAGTCGCTCTCCAATCACTGTCAACTATTAAAAAGGCACTAGCCCTTTCAATTTCCAGTTGAAGGAGCCCTTTTGAAGTTTCTACACTTTCAATAAGAACCTTATATGACCCCAGGACATAGCATACAACCTTTGCCCTGAGGGCTGTGGGGGGGGAGGGGTTTCTATTCTTATAGACCTAATTTCCAACTTTCAACTACATTGAATAAAATTGCTATCTAAAATATTGATTGGATGTGTTTGGGGAAAAGGTGGGCGTGAGAGGGGGGTTAGTTGCCCTCAAATCACTTTGACTATTAAAAAGGGTACTATCCCTTTGAATTTCAAATCGAATGAGCCCTTTTTCAAGTTTCTACAACAAAGATTTCAATAAAAACCTTATATGCCCCAGGGCATAACATATAATTCTTGCCCTGAGGGTTGTGGGGGAGTGTCCTCCTCAAAAATATATTTTCTCTCTGGAAATCAACTACGCTGAACAAAATGGCTATCTCAAATTTTTTATTGGATTTGTTTGGGGGAATGATGGGGGGAGGGGCTATTTGCCCTCCATTCCCTTTCGACTATTACAAAGTGCACTAGCCCTTTGAATTTCCAATCAAATGAGCTTTTTTTGAAGTTTCTACAACAACGCCTTCTTTGAAAAACTTATATGCCCCCAGGGCATAACTTAAAACCCTTGCCCTGAGGGCTGTGGGGGAATGTCCTCCTCAAAAACATATTTAAATCTGGAAATCAACTACGCTGAACAAAATGGCTATTTCAAAATTTTGATTAGATGTGTTTGGGGAAATGATAGGCGTGGGGGGGCTTGTTGCCCTCCAATCACTTTCGACTATTAAAAAGGGCACTAGCCCTTTGAATTTCCAATAAAATGAGCATGTTTTGAAGTTTATACAACAACGCCTTATATAAAAACTTTATATACCTCCTGGGCCCAATTTAAAACGCTTGGCCTAAGGGTTGTGAGGGAGTCTCTTTCTCAAAGACATAATTTCTTTCCGGAAATCAACTACGCTGAACAAAATCGCTATCTCAAAATTTTGATTGGATGTCTTTGGGGGAATGATGGGCGTGGGGGGGGCTAGTTGCCCTCCAATCACTTTCGACTATTAAAATGGGCACTAGAACTCTCAATTTCCAAGCGAATGAGCCACTTTTGAAGTTTCTACGACGATCCCTTCCACATAAAGTGCTCTGCTCTAAAGGAAAAAAAAAAAGATAAATAGTACATTGTGCCAACATCGTTCTTATATGCCCTCTGGGCATAACTTAAAACCCTTGGCTTGACGGGTGTGATGGAGTGTCTTCCTCAACAACATGTTTTCTATTTGGAAATCAACTACGCTTAACAAAATGACTATTTAAAAATTTTTATTGAATGTGTTGAGGAAATGATGGGCGTGGGGGGGGGGGGCTAGTTGCCCTACAATCCCTTTCGACTATTAAAGAGGGAACAAGCCACTCCAATTTCCAATCCAATGAGCCCTTTTCGAAGTTTATACGACAACTCCTTCGATACGAAGTGCCCGGGTGGAGAAAAAAAAACAAAAAAAAACACATTTTGCCCACATCGTTCTTTACTTAGGCAACGCTAGGGCGCTGCCTACGATAAAAAAGTATTGAGCTCTATGAACTTTGCGTGAAGGAATGGAGTATTATTTTAGAAGAACGTCTGTATTTTGCTTGCACTAGACAACTCAAAACCCCTACCTCACTGTTGATTGCTTGATTGCTATTTAAAAAAAGAGCTCTTGGCATAAATAATATACTTCCCAGTGTGGACAAAACACAAATCTTTCAAAAAAGCTTAAAAAAATGCTTAGAGTCATTAATCACAAATATATTACTCACCAATTACAGCTTTCATATTACTAAATAATTTCATTGCCATTTAGCATATTGTTAGTGTTTTGTAAAGTACCTTTTTAAGGTAATGTGTCTTTTTCAGGGTGTATGGCTGAAAGGCTGAAGGAAAAACTAATAGAGAAGGAACGAAGCATTGATGTAGTTGCTGGTCCGGATTCCTATCGGGATTTACCACGTCTTTTGACTGATGTCACTGATAATCCTCACCAATCAGCTGTAAATGTTATACTTAGCCTAGAAGAAACTTATGCCGACATAATACCTGTCAGGGTAAATCCAGAATCTCCTTCAGCCTTTATGTAGGTTTCCTTATTCTTTCTTTTAGCGTTAATTCACGTAAGTAGCATATATATTATTACTATGTGATTTTGTGGTCAAAGAATATTTTTTATATGTGAAACATCAGTTGCGTGAAGTGCTTTAACTTGCAATAATTTGACCTTCCTTGTTGCTAGCCGTGCTCAGCCGGCAACCAGTTGTTTTTCGCCTGTGCTCAACACTGGTCTGATCTAATAGACTGTATTAAATTGAGACTCAGTACACGTCAAGAAAGTGTCTCTAACAAGGTTTACGTAAGGAAACCTGTTCTTATACAGTCAAAAGCTGACCAGCTCTAAAGGCAAATCAGTTATTTTGATTACTGCCTCTTCTGAGTCAATATTGAATGTTAACTTGTCCTTTGCTCTTTTGCTTCTTTAGTTTATATCTTTCTATTTTATCGTTTTACTTTTCATTCGATTTTCTTCTGTGTTATTGTGAAGATGTTCTCTGCAATATATTCAAACTCTGGTAAAACATTAACCATTTATTCTGTCGTTATCCTAACAATGACTAATGGCGTTAGAAGATAACTATACTAAACCTCTGATGCCCCGGACCCGTAAAGTGTTGCAGCAACTGTAACCCATGAATTAAATTTGCAGAGCAACAGAAACAATATTGTCTATCAGGATTGGACTCGAGCCGTAAAGGCGTGACAAAATTTTCTAGCTGCTAATAACCGTCAAATTTAACTGATATTCTATAGACTCTTCTTGTGTATGCAGATGGCAAGAATGTAGCCCCTCCGTAACAGAGATAAAAACAAGCATGGACACCAGAGACTAGCTGCTGACTGGATTCTGTTGAATATTTTCTTCCTGTCTGTGAAGCTATATAGCTGATAAAGAGGCATTTTGGCATGTCTCTCCCCTACCGTAGAGGTCGACTCGGGTGCAAATCGTAAAAATACGGAACTATAAGCAAGTTTTTCACTTCGCACCGTGTTAGGTTGGAATTTGACGTCAATTTTTGATTGACGAGCCTTTATTGATATTGCCCTCAAAGAAACCCTCCCCCTGCTATTTCTTATCGCTTATAAATGTAGAATATATCTAGATTGTTTTTTTCAAAAATCGTTTTTAAAATTTGTGTTTTCCATACGGTGTTCCGTTCTTTACTAGGTTATCCTACTGGAGCAACCGTAAAAATGGTATAACTATGACATTAACTTTCACTTCTGAATAAATGGGGATGAAATCTGACGACTTCTAGAAGTTCTCTTGACTGATAGAAATTTGTGTTGCAGTCTCATCTCTCTCACAAAGGTAAGAGCCCCTGTCATCAAGAAAGTAGAAACAAAGAAACTCTAAATGTTATATCTGAAGTTGGATTTATTGTTCTAGTGGACTGAATTCAAACGGAGCTTTTAACCCCTACAAAAACTATATCTAAAATATTTAATATATGTAATGTAGCTGTCTATGCATCACCTCTACAATGAGTACTTCGACTAAATTTGAAAATTCATCTGGTGAACTAAGCAGTTCAACCGTGTTTGGGGTTATAGTATATTTGTTATACCTGTTGTAACATAATCGTTTTACATTTAGCTAATTTCCTACGAAGTTTAAATTTTAACGCTTTACTGTTTGGAAAAAGTGGCTTTACTATATTTGAGATATAATATCTATCTGGTGAACTGAATAATTCAACTACATTTGGGATTATATTATTTTTGTTATGCCCGTTGTAGTATAATATTTTTGTGTCGGGCATTTTCAGCGAAATTTTAAAGTCCAACACTTTACTGTTTGGAAAAAGTGACATTAATATATTCAAAAAATTCACCAACATTGTTAGATTTTGCGTTTATCTACTTAAGATATCTACTTTGCGTTTATCTACTTAAATGACAATCTACTTAAGAGTGAATTTCGCCCCGTACTGAATAAAAAAAGAAGATGGTTTGTTAGGTTATGGGTTCAAGTTTTCACCTCAGGAGGAAATAGATTTGTGATTTTATGTATCGTTTCTTTTATGAATATGTATCCTTTGAGGTAAATTGATTTTTTTTTTTTTTTTTTTTTTTTTTTTTTTTTTTTATATACAAACCTTGAAAAATTATTGCTGCTCAGTGACGTCGCTAAATAAACTAAGCAAATAGTTCATTTACATGGACCATTTCCCTATCATTGTTTTTTTTTTTTTTAACGTATTTTTTATTGAATTGAGATCGACAGGACCTTAACAAAATAGAATAAACATTTTTTAGTTATTTTTATAATTGTTCATCCTTTATTTAGAAACTCTTCTTCCATATTCTTAAGAATCATAGATACAACCAAAATGATCTATTCAGAATTATTTCGTACTCTAAAGTTAGGATTTCTGTGTTCCTTGTCTACACAATGTGTATAAGCCTAAAGTGACTATGTTTTAAAAAATAAAAGTAAGTTTGAATTTTACGCTTTAATCTGAAGAAACAAAATGATTTTATAATGAAAGTAGACAAATATTTGGCAAAGGGAATATTGGAGGGAGGGAAAATGTAGTTGGTTAAACCGTATGTGAGTTAAACCCAGAAAATTGACTCGCCCTAATTTGCCAACTAAGACCCTCAAATAACATTCAGACCCTCCTCAAATCGCTTTTAAAGTTGAGAATTTGCACAAATAAACCAATACTTTCCCAAATGTTGCACATAGTTCTTCAAGTAGGCTATTCCCTATTTAAATAGAACAAAAATAAATAAAAGTTTAACTTTTGTGTCCAATGTCTTGTGCAAAATTAATTGCACACCATTGAGCAGAAGCTGTGTTCTCATGCTCAAAGGATTGGTTATTTGGCTCGATCGAAGGATCAGTTATTTGACCCTCACGGATCCTAACAAAGATGGTGCACATGCCGTAAAAGCTGGAACTGTCTAGATAAGAAACCTAGATAAGGAACTGTCTCGATTACATTCATTTCTTGGGGGTAGATGGGAGTGAAATTCTAAAAATGGCATTAAAAGTGTCGAACTGGTTTTAAACATATTACAGGTCGTACAGTTTCCATATTTTCGGCGGAAAAGGGATATGCAAAAAAATTATTTATTTATTTATAACCGTCAATGAAAAGTATTATTCTTGAAAGACGATGGTTTTTTGTAGCCTACAATAAAAATTAAAAAGGCAACGTTTGTCTATTCTAACTTATCTACCTATTTAGGAGGATAAGCAAAATAAGTGATCTTGAGCCTGAATCAGATTACTGTCAAGATTGGTTTAGCTCATTCCTCATGCTTAGAACAATGAAGATAGGTATCTGGATACCAGAATATCTTGTAGGCTACCTAGCTTGGTTTCAGACCCAGATCCTGGTCATCAAGCTGGATGACTTCCATCTGTCTTCAGTTGGAAATTTTACTGATAGTATTCCGGAGAGTAGGTTCTAAATAGAATTAAAATTGTTAAGTTGAAACCTTGCATTTAAACAGGTATCACTCCCCCTCCCTTAAATATGTTCCATATTTTTCTTTTCTGTCTTGCTTTCTCAAAACAGAGGAAGCTGAGCTAAACGATGATTTGAATCTATAGTACGGTCGATACCACCGTTAGCGAAAATTGCATTCTATTAGTGTTTGACAGACAAGTGAAAATATAAAGATTGTTAAATAGGCAATTTTATGACATAATTTTTCAGATCAATCATGAGAGGTTGTGATAATATGTGTTCTTACTGTATTGTCCCATTTACTCGGGGCAGAGAACGATCTCGTCCGGCAGATTCAATTATAAATGAAGTTAGATATCTTGCTGATGAAGGTATCAAAGAAATCACCTTACTTGGCCAAAATGTGAATAGTTACAGGTAAGATATTTTTCTTTAAATCATAAATGCTCAAGGGTACCGAGAGGGGGGACAGCTGTTATTGAACATAACAATTACATATAGAATAATATATATATATATATATATATATATATATATATATATATATATATATATATATATATATATATATATATATATATATATATATATATATATATATATATATATATATATATATATATATATATATATATATATATATATATATATATATATATATATATATATATATATATATATATATATATATATATATATATATATATATATATATATATATATATATATATATATATATATATATATATATATATATATATATATATATATATATATTTTATGATTACCCTTAGAATGCCTTTTCATCCCCCCCCCCCCTCTTCTCCAAAAAATTGTTGATGCCCTCTGACTACCTTATCGAAACTATATAGTCTTTGATTATTGGTTTTGCATTTTCATATTTGAAATAGTATAGTTTTAACAATGAAATAGAGAACGTTTCCAACTTTGCAAGGGGGAAAACTGTGCTGGAGTAGAGCTGATATTTGGTATGTATTTGGGTCGTGAGACACCAGTTAAAGCTGATGTTTCAGACAATTTTTATCTGTGGACTAGGCCCACGGAATATTTAATGAATATTTAGTAGTGTGGTAAAGCTAGGAAGCCAGATTATCACCCTTGTGTTTATTTACTAATTAAGCGATATTGTGAATACAAATACAGTTTACAGAAAAGATTTAGTTGATGAGGAACACCGTACAGGCCACCCATTGAGAAAGTAAGTTCCTATATGGAGGGAATCTGTGTTTTCTCCTACTCATTGAGAGGACTATAGTGAACTTACGAAATGCTGTATCATTCAATAAAAGAGACGGCGCGTTCCTGAAAAAAAAACAAAAAAAACGTTATGAACATTTGCCTTCCCCTTTCACCCCTTTCCCCGCTTTAAAATGTCTGACAATGTCAAAAGAATGAAATAAATTTGATGCATTTGATATTTTAAGCAAAACGAGATAATTTTAAGCATATTATGTACGAGGCTAAGGGCTCGACTCCCTCCGAGGATGATTTTCTCAGAAAATAATTCAATTATTTGCCAACTAAGATGATAAACCCAGCGAAGATGAAAATAAAGAAAGTTTTTGATTGTTTTTTTTTTCAAGCTGAAAAAAAAATTTCACCTTGAATTAGAAAACGATTCGACGGAAGTTTTCGGTCTAGTACCTCTAATTTCTATCACAAAGCCAGTGAATTTGGAAAAATTTAGATAAAAACAACAACAAAAATTATGGAATATAACCCTGTGGTAATATGACCGCAGGGTCATACGACTTCTGATATGACCTTCTAGTCATTATGATATGACCTTTGGTCCTTATATAGTACATATATATATATATATATATATATATATATATATATATATATATATATATATATATATATAATTAAAGTCAAAATATTTTAGTTTCATATCCAGAAGGCTGAACTGAAAAACTGAAACTATTTCGTCAGAAAGACCTGACGAACAAAATTAAGAAAAATTGCAATTCAGAGAAAAAAAACAGCACACTCTGTTCAGATGCTACAATAGGGGAAGGGAACGTATTGTTTACTCAACTAAACCTTCAATTCTTTAAAGATGAAATCAGAAGATGATAGAAAAAGAAAAACTGAAACAAGATTGTCAGAAAGACCCAGAGAACAAAAGTCCCAGTGTCGTCACCCCTGTATCTAAAAAGGGACCGATCATTGTATGCTGTGTAAATTGATAGATTGTCGGTAATTCAAAATATTAATCAAGCGTGCTCAACTCCTGATAAGTATCTGGTTTTGATAGAATTTAGTCGAGACCAAGTCTCTAAAATGGCTGCAAATGTTTTGGTAGACGTAGAATTAGTAGGATAGTTATTACGGCTCGTCAGGATTGCTCCTAAGCATTTGACTCGGGAACATATCCTTAGCTACTTTTAAGTGCTGAAGCTCGTAAATACAATCATCTAACTGTTCTTGTCTTATAAAAGTAAGCTGTATAGTGTTATCAAGTGTACTGCTCCTAATGGGTATGCTAAATCTTTTACCACATTTTTGAACGTGCATGAAGTACGTTTGACACATGGGGAGTATTCTTTCCTTCTTCTTTATAACACCACTGTAGCGGGGCCCAGAAAAATCATAGAATGGGTTTATTTAGACATTTAGATTTTTCACTTCTTTGTTAATTTTTAAATTGTTTTAAATTTTTTTTTCAAAAGAGAGACAGATATTTATGTTGACTTTTGAAAATTTTGAAGGAAGATACTGTGAAATATTCGAATGAAATTAAAAGAAACTAATGTGTTTTGAATCTATCCAATATTATATTAATAGTCGGGGTTATATATAGTTGCAATCATATTCTATGAAGCTACACAAAATTTTTACAGCTTGTGTGACGGATAAATTCTTTTCTTTTTCATTCATTTCTTTTAGCCAGATTTTACGGGTTTCGGATCTTCAAATTTCTTTAGTGTAATTTGTTTTTGCTTGCAGAGATCTCTCCGACTCGGTTTATTATGGTGGCATTTCTAATAAAATTGGTGGCACTTCAACAGTCCCAGGATTTAAGACGGTTTATAAGGCTAAAATAGGAGGTCGAAGATTTGCCGATCTGCTTGACAAGATTTCAAGTATAGTACCAAGTATTCGAATACGATTCACCTCACCTCACCCTAAAGACTTTCCAGATGAGGTAACTCAATTTAATTTTGTTTTCACAAATTTCCTAAGTAGAGTAAGTGAATAAGAAAATAGTAAAAAAAAAAAATTCCTGGCTTTAAAAGTATCATAGTATAGTTACGTAATTATAAGACATTGAAATAGCTAGCTCATTTTTGATTGAATAGCATAACCTTTGATTCCCGTTGATACGATTTTTATTTGACGCAAAATGGCACACGGATAGCAAATACAGGAAAGTCGCAAAAATTTTCACACAGAAACGGCTCACTGGAGCCATTGAAATGCAAAAAAAAATATTATAAAATATTTAAACAATATATGCATAGGAATAGGCTAAATCAAGCTCTAGAAGCCAAGAAAAATATTCAGAGGATTAAACTATATTAGCCCCGACTAGCTATGAATTAAAAATACAATTCTTATCTTCTATTATCATTGTCCTGGAAATAATCCCCAAGGCGCTGACGATTAAAATCTTAAACTAAAAAGACATGACCCTTGTTTTCTTTGTCAGATATTAATGGAAAGCTTCTGATAAACATGGTTAGTTTCTCAGTTACTTGCAATTTATGGTTCTAAAAAGCTTTCAATTCAGAATAATAAACGCAATTTTTAACGACTCAGTAGTAATATTTCAACGCAACCATTGAAGCGTTGTGACGCATAAACTTACAGCAAAAACGGAGGAAATTTGATGGATCACGCATAAACCGCCGCTTTTGCGTGAAATCGTATCAGTGAGAACCCAGGGTAATTCAATATTGCCTTTTGACTGCACTGTCAGCATTAAGCATAACCATACAGAAGATATATTAAATATTAATAGAGGACTAAATAGGAGATTTTATGGGGCTCGGTTTAGTCCTTTCTAACACCTAAGGACCTTAGTTATTGACATTAATCTATTATTCAATGAATTAGTTTCATCTATTGCTGAAAATCTTTTGGTTTTGAAGAGACGAAATTGGGTCATCTTAGCCATTAATAAGAAAGCAAATATTGGTCATGTATGTTTAATATTCTATTTGTCTATTTGTCTAACATGTATGTTAATATTCTCTTTTCTTCTTTTTTGTAGCCTTTCATTGTATGCATATATTGTATTTTACAGGCTTTCAAATACATTACTGCTATTAATAATATATCTATCGGCATAGCCGATATGTCGTTTGCAAGATTTTGAAAATATATAAGAAACTATGGCATCTGTATCCAGGAAGTTTACAGATTGAAGATGTTGTTGTATTGCAAAAATTTAACATCATACACTTGGTGGACCAATCTAATACCTAAACATAGCCTAATATTACCACCATATTACTGGTAAAGGCCCAAAAAAGTGGCCAAAAGATATTAACGCCACCGTTTATGTTTGTGTATCTAAAAGTAAAAAACAACCTAAAAAGAAGACAGACCTCCAACACCAATATAAATATCAAACATTTTGTAGTTTTTCAAAGAGATTTGAACAGAAAAATGATTTGTGAGGGGAATTTTGCATCTTCAATTAAGATTACCTAGATAGTTTAAAGAATAATTAATATATTAGCATTGATTGTCCTGCAATCGTATAGGCTCTATTGTAATTTTGACCTATTGTTAATTTGTAGTAGGAGGGTGTTGGGCTCCCTATTGGAATTGTCATGAATTACGTAACTATTGTGAATACCATACAGTAGATGACAATATATATATATATATATATATATATATATATATATATATATATATATATATATATATATATATATATATATATATATATATATATATATATATATATATATATATATTTGTTAGTGGTGTGACAAATAATTTAGGAAATTATAGGCCAATTTCTGTTCTTCCTGTCCTATCATGTGTTTTAGAGAAGTGCTTTGCTTCCCGTCTTTATGCATATTTAAAACGTCATAATGTGTTACATCCTACCCAATTTGGATTTCGACATGGTTACACAACGGAACAAGCTATTGCCTATTTAAGCAGTGTATTCAATCAAGCGCTGGATTAAAGATACAGGGTGTTAGCAATATTTTTAGACATAGTTAAGGCTTTTGACACAGTAGATCATGATCTGCTGCTTCTAAAGTGTAAGTTTTATGGCATAAGAGGACCTGGGCTTAACTTTCTGCATGAATTCTTAGCAGGATACCTATAGTTTGTTCAGATTTACTCAAAGTGTTCGTCAAATTTTTCAATTACATGTGGAGTTCCACAAGGCTCTGTTCTTGGACCGCTATTATTCTTAATTTTTGTAGATGATCTTAGTCTATCAATGTCAACTATCAAAAGAATTTTCAGTAAATTATTCCATGACCTACAAAAAGTGACATTACCGATGTTTGCTTATGACACGTCGCTTGTTGGTCTTGCAAGAACTGAGAAGGGATTGCTTGAATTAAGCAAGCGATCGCTAGACACAGTCTCAATTTGGATACTTGTAAATAAACTACAAGTTCACCCGGCTAAGGTAGTTTTATTATATTCTCGAGAACAGCTACATATTATCCATCGATTTTTTTATTAAAATATAGTTATGGTGAGATTGAAAGGAAGTCTTGTGTCAAGTATTTAGGTATTACACTGGATGAAAAATTGTCCTTTAGGAAACATGTCAACCATTTGATGACGGAACATCGGCGTACTTCTACAACTCACACATTTTGTCCCGTATCGCATTTGACAGTTGTTGTATTTCTCTATAATACAGCCTTATATTTTATATTGTTCTTCGGTATGGTTAGGGACATTTCCGTCAGTAGTGAATCCAATCGGAGTTGTCCAAAATAAAGCCATCCGTTTACTCTGCAATAAATGTTATAGTGATTCTATGAGATTGGAATATGGAAGACAAAAAATTTTACCGGCTGCTGGCTTACGGGATTTTTATCACCTATTATTTATGTTTAATTTTTGTTTATTAATTTCATGTTTATTTTATTCGATGGGGTTTGCTTCAAGACAACTTTACAAACTACAAAAAAATGCATGTAGTTTCGTTACTTTTGAACGAGACACACAAATTTCGGGAGGGAGGGAGTCCCCTCTGGTTTGGGTTCCCCAATCCCCTCTGGATTGGGCTCCCCTCTGGATACGACGCTGATCAAGCAACTAGTATTAAAAAATTATATGTAAAGAGATTAATGTATGTAAGATTTCTTAGTGGAGTACACAAAGAAGGTTTAAGGATACTTGTATGATTTACGCCCTACCGCTAAAGTTGATCATTCGTTGACGCATAATAGAACTTTTTTTTTTTTTTTTTTTTTTTTTTTTTTTTTTTTTTTTTTTTTTTTTTTTAGTTTCTTGCAGCGTGAGGCAAGACAAAGAGAAGTGACAGAATAGATGGAAAATATATAATTTAGGCTATATATTTGCACATTAGGGGGGGGGGGTAAAGTATTTGGACAGTGTGAAGTTAGAATACAATTCTTACCACATAATATGCAGAATAATTGTGCCTAACACACTAGACATGCACACCCGGTATGCTTTACCCCACCCCCGTAATGTGTAAATATATAGCCCAAATTGGTTTCTAGAGTAATATATTTTTATCTTAATTTGGTATATTTCATTAGAATTGAGCGTCAGAGAAACATATTAGAAGAATATTAAGTAGGGTGTATATCATAAAAGTACCGGTTTAACTTGCGGTAACTCGCGTTTTTGTTAATGATTGCTGGTTTTTGGTTTGACTTGGAAATTGGTTTTATTTTTTCTTCGTTTTTGGTTCATTTATTCATCTATGGCAGTATCTGTCATATTTTGTTTGATGCGATTATTCATTTAAATTTTTATTCATGCTGTTTTCATTTATACATTGATAGTATTTCTTTTCTTTCCATTTTAATTTTGAATTATTATATGACATTATTTCTACTTGGTTTAGGTTTTAATATGACCTTTTACTTCTCTTTGGAAAGTTTCTTTCGGAAAAGTTTTTTTTTGTAAATTAATTTCTCTTTGTTTTAAATTGACATGGTTTTATTATTGGTTATCATTAAAAATATTTGTAAAGTGTTTTTTTTTCTGTTTTTCTGCGTAAGAATTAAAATGTTGTACTGCAAGTTAAATTTCGGACAGAGTTTCAATATTCAGTCAAAATTCTCATTTAATAGTAGTTTCTGCAATGAGTTTTTAATAACTGCCGCCTACTTTAGAATTTCGAGTAAATGGAGAGAATGCTCACTATTAATATGAATTTAAAATCTGCGTAATATTGCTGATTCACCGTTTTGAAAACTTTAAGGCACACATCATAAATTAATCTAGTTTAAATTGCGATTATCCTATTTGAAGACCTTAAGGCACACATCATAAATTAATTTTGTTCAACACTTGTATAAATATATATATATATATATATATATATATATATATATATATATATATATATATATATATATATATATATATATATATATATATATATATATATATAATGTGTTCAACTATGAAGTTCAAAGATTTAGGGCATAGGGCATATAAAATAGAAAAAATTGAAGATTGGAACAGCAATTTTTCTATCTGCATCAAAAATCTGACAATAGTTAAGAAGACGAAGCATTAGTAGAGAATAATTGGAAACAAATTAGTGTTGATGAAAATTTGTTTAACCAATTTGTTGCAATTCTAATTTTCCGCTTCTGAAATACAAGTGTGGCGTTAAAATCAAGAAAAATCCTATGTTATTCATAAAATTTGGCTTTTTCATCGACAGATATGACTATGGTTTGGCTCGGGCATTGACTAACTTTCTTGGGTGGATTCTTGTTGTTGCCTGGACACTTTTGGAACAATTTCTAATTAATGAAGTTCCAAGGCATACAATATCTTACCGATTTTCAACTCTAGTGCTTCGGTGCTGGAAAATTTGAGGGTTATAAAATAGAGGTTAAGACTGCCAGTGTCTTTTTCAACCGATGGCTGCTTACAGCTATAACTTTAAATAAATAAATTGTCTTTAAAACAGGGTATTTTTATATGGTAAAGATATAGATAATAATGGAATATGCAAACTGGCCACCGGAGCTGCACATCCGGTAACAATGACTGATCTCAGGATATTAGGGTATACAAACAAAGTCCTTGACTTTTAATTTGTTATCTGAAGCAATGAACTTCATTTAGTAAACTATCATTTGATGGATAGTTTTCTGTCAGATTATAGGTTCTATTGTAGAGTTATATTTTATCTCAAGCAAGCATTAAGTTAAGTGTTATCAGAGGGATGAGCATGATAGCCCTTAAAGTGAATTTCTTTGGGTGTGGTCATATTTCACTGGCGGTTTTTGCTTAAAAGTCAGAAATTGTGATTCAGAAACTTAATTTTTTGGTTGTAAAAGAAAATGGAAATATGTCACGGGGTCGAACTTGGGGTTATTCAGACTCTGGTTGGAAAAGATGAACTTTGGTTGTACACAGAAAGAGGATCGCAAAGATTTGATATACATTGAAAGTAGTAAGAGGCAAATCAATTTACAGAATACTTTCTGACTTGTATTGCATCCATTCATCTTTGTTATTGCATCCCTTTTGGTGAATTTTAGACCTGATTGTGGAAAATTTATCTTGGTCAAATTACATAAAAAAGAAATCTAAAGCAGAACATTTTGGCTAATATTATGGGAATGGGTCAGAAAAATTTCATTCTGTGTGACAGAAAAGTAGTTACAGGACTTTACTCATTTAAATGAGTAAAATTTTATTCCAAGAAAAGGTAGACAGAAGCATCTGCACAGGTTTGTAAAAACTAGGAAATGAAATGACAAAATTTAAATTTGACTTTTTTTTTGCTCTAGGGTCGCACTTGTGCGTTTGTACATTTGGCTGAAAAATTCATTTTACGGTTAAGTATTAGTATATGAATTAATTTCTGCTCTTACATCAGTGATGGTAATGCAAGTAGGGTTAGCTAACAATAAAAATAACTGTTGCTAGGGAGAGATATTGGTAACTGTTGCAAGAGAGTGAGAGTGAAGAATTAGAGAAAGAGATGGATAGGTGTTTCTAGAGAGAGAAAATTAAGTAACTAGTTGAGTAGTCTTGACTGAGAAATGTACCAAAGGGCCTCGGAGCCTCCCCCCCCCACCCAAAGAAAGAGAGTAGAGTTTCAAGCGTCCTTGAATTTTTAGTGCTTTTTATTCAAACCTAGATACGTGCCTAGCTGGATTAGAAATAGTTATTTAGATTTTTTTTTCTAATGATGTTTTCTTTCTTGCATTTTTTCCCCTTTATTTTTTATGAAAACTTTTGACGGGAGAGATCATTTGGCGTTTTTATTTTTTCTTTTTTTTTTTTTACTATGACTGAAGATGATTCCGATTACGAATGATCGGAATCAGTCATAGGAATGTAGCCATCTTTAATCGGACGCTTTATTGCCTTCCTTTGGTGGTTTTTGTAAGTTACATTTACTTTATAGATGTTTGTAAATCAGTAAATAAATCAATGAGTTAGTACTGCCTCTTTCTATCATCCTAATAAAACGTTACAGAATGAACATGCAGCTGGGTTATTAACTTTTATTTTAATAGGAACTACCATCTTTTTCAGGTTTTACAGCTGATCGCAGAGCGTTCAAATATCTGCAAAAACTTGCATCTTCCAGCACAAAGTGGTAATAATGCTGTTCTAGAAAGAATGAATAGAGGCTACACTAGAGAATCTTACTTACAATTAGTTCAAAGGGTGTATGAAATAATTCCTGATGTGAATTTGTCAAGTGATTTCATTTGTGGTTTTTGTGGAGAAACAGAGGATGAATTTCAAGACACATTAACTCTTGTGGAAAAAGTACAATATCAAACTGCCTATATTTTCCCGTATAGTATGAGAGAGGTAAGATATTAAAATAATAGTTATTAGTTTCAAGATATTTCCTTATATTGACATTGCTGTACCTTGTTGTGGTCTTGGCTTAATGAGAAAACCCTAAATGTTACTCCTCCGTTCAATTTCTAGTGTGATTTATGCAACAATAAAACAAATCTTATTTCTACCATGACATTTATATCATTTTGTTTGAAGAGTATGTGACACAATTCCATTTTAACAATAAATTGAATGAGTGGTTAATAATCTAGGTGTAAATTGGTCCAATTGTTGAGAGTGGACGGGAGGGTCAGCAGATAATGAACGTCAAAAATCTTTGTTAATTTTCTGAAAGGTTCTTGAAATCTTGGAACTCCTTTTGGGATCAGATGTCTCCCATTTCTAGATCCACTCCTTATTGTCTCCTGAGAACAGGTTAACCTAGTGCATCCTTGCTTGATTGAATCCTGAAGTTTGTTTGATGTGGAGGGGGATTTTCCCCTTTTTGATCTCTTTCCAGTTTTCTAAAAAAAAAATTTCTATATGATTTGATTGGAGTAAAAAAAAAAAAAAAAAAAATTCTTCATAGTAATGAATGGTAAGTAAATAACGATCCTTGTCAATAGCGAAAATATAAGAGCCTTACTATTGATAACATTCAATCAATCAGCTTTTTTTGGTGATCCTAAATATTTATTTGTTTATTAGTAATTAGTGCAGTTATTAGTACACAAGATAGTTTGTATAATTATAGAAATTTCGGTAATTATAGAACTAAGGGGTAATTTCGGTAAAACTTTGCCGTCAACTTTTGCTTGCATTGTAAGAGTACCCAAGAGTTTATATATGAAGCCACTATAATCAGAAATGTTTCCCCCGAACGGGATGCTGGGGATCTCTATATATCCCTCCTGAACGGATACGTTTTTTGTTTTATTATGATTTTTTTTTGTTCAGGAATGATTGTATTTATCTAGTTGTCACTTCAAAAAGATTTAATTTTAGTACAGTTATAAATTATAAGGTGTCAAATATATTGGGTTTTTGTTATTCAAAGTTAAATTAAAAATATTGTATTAACAATTTTTATTTGATTTTCTTTAATCTTATTTTTAGTGTTTTACTTTGAACAAACTACTTCGATAATGCGTTACTTTTTATAAACACTTAGTCTAAAGGCATTAAATATTTTTGTGTTTGATAACCAAGTTCAAAACCGTTGATATTGTTAAAAATATCCGTCCAACGCTTCGGCATTGCTCAACGGAACTGAATGTTGGGAGTTTTTAACTTAGTTTTTGTAAGTGGGCCCTTGTTTTGTGTATTTTTTGTAATTACTTACTTTTTTCATTTTATATACTTTTACTTTAATTGACATACTTTTCCATTGCTTTTAGAAAACTGTTTGTCTCTAAGATTCCCTAAATAAAAGCAAAACAAGTTTTTTCAGCTGAAAGTAAGGAGCAACATTAAAACTTAAAACGAACAAAAATTATTACGTATGTGAAATGGATTGCCCACCTCCTCAACACTTCGCTCTTCACGCTAAAGTTTTTCGGCACCTAAATAACAGTTACTTATTGTTCTTATTAAACGACCCTTGTGTTTCAGGAGTCATTTTTAAAGAATTGGGACAAAATTTAAACTTTAGTGTTAAGAACGAGGTGTTGAGGAGGGGTGACCCCCCCTCATATACATAAAAAATTTTGTTCGTTTTAAGTTTCACTTTTGCTCCTTACTTTCAGTGGAAATAACTTTTTTTATTTATTTAATTTCTGATCGTTTTTTAAATAACACCAGGACACCTGGCTCCACCTCCACGGAAAAAAACCTCATTCCCAAAGAAATATTCTCTAGACAATTCAATTCTTGCGAAAATTTACCCCGGAAAATTACCCTTAACATCTCTACGCCTAAATTGAATCGGTAAAGAGAAAGCAAGACGTATAAAGAAAATGCATGTATTAATTCTGGCAAATTCACCCAGTGTCAAATTTTCCCTGAAAAGTTCATCCCCTGGAAACTTCCCTCTCCAGGGAAAATTCTCCCTGTGCAAAATCCTCCCAGCAGAAAATTCGTCCTCCCCTCCCCATCCGAAAAATGTATGCATACTTCCCAATAACAAATAAAACAATGGGAAAATTTTATGACTTTAAAACCTTTCCCCGGGGGCTCTAGGGGTCATTTTATCTCCAAAGACATAGTTATTGGGCCTTTCAACTATGTTGAATCAAAAAAATTATCTCAAAATTCTGATCGGACGATTTTGGGAAAAAAGGGGCGTAGGAGGGGGCCTAGTTGCTCTCAAATTTCGGTCACTTAAGAAGGGCACTAGAACTCTTCATTTACGTTGCAATGAGCCCTCTCCCGACGTTCTAGGCCAACTGGGTCGATACGATCACCCCTGGAAAACAAACAAATAAACACGAATCAATGTACTTTCTTCTTGCAAAAATTAAGAAATTCTACATTTTTGCAGATTTTAGCTTGAAACCCATACAATAGGATTTTTTGATACATGAATCTGATGGTGTGATTTTCGTTAAAATTTTATTACTTCAAGGGGGTCTTTTCCCCTTTTTTTGAAAATGAGACAAATTTTCTCAGGCTCGTAGCTTTTGATGGGTAAGACTAAACTTAATGAAACTTATATATTTGGAATCAGCATACGAGCCAAATCTTTTGATATATCTATTGGTATCAAATAGAGTTTCGGTTACTATTGAGCCCGGCCGCTTCTTACTTACAGTTCGTTACCACGAACTGTTTGATTACCCATCAAAATCCAAACAGAGATCATTAAAATATTGATCGTTTTTTTGCGTTGCCAAAAGTATTGTATTTATAAAACTTTACAGATTCATGAAATGTAATTAGACGAATAGAAAAGGTTTTTCAACTAAAGCAAGGAGCAAGTTTAAAACTTAAAACAAATATAAATAACTCTGTATGTAAGGGGGGCCGCCCCTTCTCAACACCTTGCTCATTAAACAAAAAGTTTTTAGTGCTTTGAAAAATCTTCTTTTTTTTTCAATTGCAAATATCCTTTAAAAATTTGGAAAAAGGTCAAACTTCACAGTAAAGAGTAAAGAGCTGAAGAAGAGAAGTCCCCTACATATAAAGAATAATCTGTTCAAGTATGTTTCAAATCTGATTCTTGCTTTCAGTTGAAAAGCTCTTTTTCTATTTAATTTCTGACTGTTTTCTAAATCATTCTCAGGCTTCACCAAAATAAAACTTGGGTACCTCTTCCTTAGTTCCTGGGTTGACTACTATTCAAATGTGTAAATCAATTATTTTACGTTGATTAGTACCGCCCTGGGTTTTAATAGGTGATATCAATTTTGGATAAAATTTGAATATACTTAAAAAATTACTATTTACTACTTACTACCAATCCTTGTTAATATTACTACTAAAGAATTTTGATTGGATGAAAAGGAGTATCATTGCTTGTATGGATTGAAATTCTGTGAGACTTTTGATCTTCTACATAACTAAAGCCATCACAACCTCTACAATGGGATTTTTTGTCGATAAATACATTACATACATTTTTAAAATAATTTAAAGTACTTCATATAAATAGAAAAAGAAAAATATTACCATATAAAATTGCTGAAAACTAAGCTCCTAGCAGTGCTTGCCACCGCAAAGAAATTTCCTGGCAAGGATGATGGTGACATGCCTTGCTTTTTCCACCTATGTGCTGGTAGATATGGGAATGTAACGTTTTAGCTGTATAGAGAAACATTTTAATTAATTCCTACTCCCACTCCACGTCTTTCAACATTTATCTTAAACCTCATGAAGATTAAGCGGTTTGTCCATTAAAATGTACTTTTTTTGGAATTTACCCTGTTCCCATCTAAACAATTACTCACCCCCACCCCCCCTCATTATAGCTGATACACAATTACAGATCACCAAACGTAGCCCAATTGCATTACAATTAAAGCGAATAAACTTAGTTGAATCCAGCGCTGTCACCGTGTGGCATTATTCTTTTGCAACTGAGGAGGCTAAAATATAGTTATTGATACTTTAAATCAATTAGCTTCTCAGAATTTTAAATTGATTGCAAATTCGTCCTCTTCTGGGTTAAAGTTGTAGTTTGGTGCCCTAAAATGGCAGAAAACAAGACATTCCCCTGGCCCAATCTGCACGGTCACTTAAAAAAAAGATCTAAATTTACGTTTCAATGACTTCTTTCCCAATGATCTTGGACCATTGGTTTGATACATTCATCCCTGGGAAAAAAATAAAACAAATAAACATGCATCGACGATGTTTCATCTGAAAAAAAGTGAAATTCCACATTTTGTAGATTGGAGCTTGAAACCTCTATACTAGGGTTCTCTGATATGCTGTATCTAATAAAGGGATTTTCACTAAGATCGCTTGCTTTTTTGGGGATGTTTCCCCTTTTTTTCAAAAATCAGGCTAAATATCTCAGATTTGTAGCTTTTGGAGCACAATAGTAAACTGAGATAATTTTCTATATTTAGAATCAGCATAAAAAGCCAATACTGCCGGTGTTGCAATTGTCATGACAATTCCATTTTTAATTTTGGTGAATATTGGTCCAAGTCACTTTTTCCTTCCAGTTTTTTTTATCACAAACTATTTGATAAGATTCTTTTGTGACAATTTTTTTTTTTTTTTTTAACCTGCTCATTTTATTTAGTTGAATAGGACAACAAAGAGAAAGAGGGTCAATTTGACAGCTGGATAATAAGTTTAAATTTTGTTTTCCTTTCGCTATTCTATTTTTTTTTTTTTTTTTTTTTTTAATGTCTTAATATATAAGGGATTTAAGTTCAGGGGGAGAATCGTCTTTTGGCTCCAGTCTTCATTCCCAGGCAATTCTGTCTCTCTTTAGAAGTGGAGTTAATCCATTTGTTTGTACCTGCCTGTGGCAGTGGTATCAGAACTCCTCAATCCGGATACGTTTACAAGAAACTGTTAGTAATCGTATTCGTGTGTGCCGTGGCGTTAAGTAGGGTTCTGTTCTTAGTCCGGCATTATTTAACAACTATTTGACTAGTCACTCGACAGATTCCACCATATTTGATTGAGCCATATATCGACGCAAGTCACTTGTCTTATACCGATGACAGTCTTCTCTTGGCTGATAATCTTGGGGCACTCCAGAATGCTATTGATGTTGTTTGCTCCGGACTGAAAGCAATCGATCTTTCAGTTGCTACTTCCAAAACAGAGTTTCTTGTCTTTGGACTAGAGATCGCCTCCAATGATAAAATCCAGGTTGATCCTGCCACAATCTCATCTTCCAGTTCACTTAGGTATTTAGGCCTTCCATTTGGAACTTCAATTAGAACCACTAGGCAGCTTATAATTGTTTCTTTTTAAGAGAAACTAAGAAATCTTATGGTCTTCTCGCCAGGGTGAAGGGCCAGTTGGGTAAGAGAACCCTTGGTCGGCTGTATAATGCGTTTTTTTAATCGAATGTGTTGTTTTTGACACCTTTTTGGAAATTCTTCTCTGTATCTGATAAAAATCAAATGTGATCGCTGTTCTTTAGGTTCTGCAAGTGTTTTCTTAGTATCCATTTGGACTCGTAATAGTTACATTTCACGAGGGTACGTTGTTTTTGAGATTTGTCAAAAAATGGACGAACTGTCACGTATATTTGCTGACTGCTGCAAGAGAATTATCGATTTTTCACTGACCTATCACCTCTCGTCATCTCTCGTATAGCTGTGACGAGAGTGTGTGTGGTTGCAGAATAAGTCTGCAAACCATGAATAGCATATAGGAACGTAAATTGAGGACAGTTGTCAAATACGATTCTGAGGCATGGGCGCTCCATACGACAGAGGAGAATTTGCTGGATATTTTCCAGAGAAATTATCTACGAATTGTTTTGGGTACCTGACTGACTGAATGTATCTCAAATAGTAAGCTATACGAAAAATTTGGGTCAATCTCGCTTTCTAGGGCTACAATGAGACAAAGGATGATATTGCTAGGACATAGTCTGCGGATGAAACGTGCCGGAATGGCCATCCCCCCTTTCCCCCTAAAAAAACTAATCTCCTGAAAATTTCTGCGAAAATATATATGTATATATATATATATATATATATATATATATATATATATATATATATATATATATATATATATATATATATATATATATATATATATATATATATATATATATATATATATTATTCGAAAGAAAAAAGTCACAACAGTGACTGTTTTTGACGCTTGTAGCTAGTAGCACAGCTCTCGTCATCAGCAGAAACACTAAAGTTTTAAAATGAAAACTAATATATTTATACAGAACAAAATAATTACTCCGGGTTCACTCACTAGATTTGTCTTACAGAGTTCAATAACTGGGGTCATCCAGAGTCTTAGTTGTAAATTTTCTCATTGATATTGCCTAAATGCAAGTTTAATTCTTAATGAAGGGGGCCAAATCTTTTTCATCTTCTAATTGCAAAAGGAATGTTTTTGAATTTATAGCTTCTACTTCATTGGTCACATCTCCCCTTATATATGATGTGTTTTCGATGTAATACCTTCATTTAGTGAATGACTTGTTAAACGGTTTTGGCTTGTTAAATTCACAAACAAATGAGTGGTTAGCTAGTGGTAAGACATTTGTAAATAAAATTTGTACTGGGACGGCAGGAACATCTTTTTATTCTGAAGAAAGCGGTGACATTTGGAGGGAAAGCCAATTGAAGAAAAATGTCCTAGCGTCGCAAGTTGTGAAATCTTATAATGTTTGACCCATGTTCTAGAGTATGGAGAAGATAATGGAAAAGGGGTTGATTCAGCAATATTTATGAAATGTGCAGAAGAGAGCGAGAGTGAGTGGGAAGAGCCGTATAGGTACTGGTCGACCTGTAGGCCTTAAACTGCTGGGGACAGGCAGCCAAGTGTCCGCACTTCCCACAACACAACAATAGAATTAAGTAATTGCATATACCCTTACACAAAATTTTCGAACTAGAACTGGATGCTGAAAAGTGTTTGAAAGTTAAAGTTGTCAAGAATTGTGCGTTTTTTTTTTGTTTTTTTTTTTGTCTATGCCTTTTTTGTTTTCTTTTCATTTTCTTATACTCCTCTTTAGTGCATTTTTGTTTTGTACAGAGGGTGACAATAAATTGTTATTATTATTTACATGGCTGTAAAAAAAGTCAAAACATGGTATCTATGCAGGCAGTATGATTTTTTAGTATCTCGACTCCTTCTGTAAACTAAGGCATAGGAAATTGCATAAAGACAAGTCTACATCTGTTGTAATCTACGGAAGCAATAAATCTTTCTATAATTTTGGTTTGAGTTTGATTTTCTTTTAAGATTAAATACATAATAATTAAATGCATTATTGATTAAATAAATTGATTTCTTTGCCAGGAATCCTTGTCGCTCAAAATTTATTGTATTTGATTTCATTTTGCATTCAATTTAACCGCTCTTTTTATTTAAGAGTTTTTTTCCTAAAAGTATTTAGAAATAAACTTATTCCTATGGAAAAAAATATCCTAAAATATATTCCCTATCACCCAACCACCACTGATATTTTGTCGTTTGCCCCCCGCCCCCCTGGAAAATTTCCTGCCGGCGCCCTTGCTAGATGGTATTCTAGCTTTGTCTAGTTTGGTGCAGGGAAGAAAAAAAAAAGTAAATGCGGTTGACTGTTCCGATTTTGTAGATTGAGTAATATAGTTGTAATCAATAAGGGGTTTGGTCCTAAAATGGCTCTTAACATGGTACTTGTATGATGGTAAGGCAACTAATCTTATTTAATACGCTATTGAAATTGAAAACTGGCAGGATCGACACAAGACACTAGGATAAGTAAAAGCGCTATGATTGATGTTAAAAGTTAGGATCCTCATATAGTAGTATTCAGGGTCAATTCCAATAACAGTATGATATGAAACACTAGAGTATAGAATTCAGTAATACAAAAGATGGGTGGAATGATTTTAGGAAAATTGTGGTCGTTGAGGAATGTTAGCTATATTATATAGGAGAAGACGTTGAGCTTGGTAGAAGCGAGAAGGGTGCCATGTGAGAAGTTCCTTCGTGATATATCTTACGAGAAAAGGAGGAAGGTATTCAATTGAGGATTTAGAAGATATGGAATGCGGCTATTGATAGAAATAGCTGAGGATCTGGAAGATACAGCTAGAGGGCATAATCATAGAATATTTTGCTGGCATGTAAAAAAAAAAGAGGAAGTAGTCAGTCTGGTCTTGTCCTAGTTAAAAATGGGAACGGTGTCTTAAGTTGTGAAAAAATATCAACTTTTTTTTCCAAACGAGTTGGAGTGAAGTTAGATATACTTAGTAAAAAGGAGTTAAAGACGGTGCTAAAAGCATTGAAATATGATAAGGATTCGAGTGCTTATAGTATCGCAAATGAGCTTGCGAAATATGATGACAGAGAACTCTGACAGAGTTAGAGGTACTATACTGTTATAATCAAGAAGTGTCTGAATCATCAGAACCCTGATTTTAGTCCTGATTTTAGTGATAATGAACAGCCATTTGATCTAGCTGATTGAAAAACTTAAGCGAAGGCTCTATCCTTGTATGGTTTACCAGATAAGCACATTAATGGAATTGGTACTATGTATGTGAGTGGTAAGAATAATACAGAGGAATCAGCTCATTCTAACAGTTATTTTTTACTCTGTATTTACGTATATTAAATTTATTTTTCGATTTGATTTATATTTGACAATGAAACATGGTGTGTTATGTGGATTTATTTGCCTTTTCACGTTTCCACTGAAATAATATTTTATTGTTCCCTATAAAGAACAATTGTTGCCAGATTGGTTATTGTTCAGTTATCTGGTCAAGGTTTTCTATTGATTTGCTTGCACGCATAATAATGGATCCTCAATGTCAGGTTAATGCCTATAATAGTTTGCCTTAACATTGCTAAAGGTTTCTTTTAAAGTGATTGTTGCTGAATAATGTTATTAATTTATTAATAATCGATATTACTGTTACTTAACTAACTATTTGATAATGTTTTAACATAATCTTTGATAATCTTCTAAAATAAAGAAAATGCTTGGAAATCTTCCTGCTGTGCATATTGGTTAATACGCAGCTGCTGTATGATTGAAGCAGAAGTCGGTTTTTGCTCTTTTAGACGTACCTTTCTTATTCATTAGGATGGATTCCAAATGTCAAATTAAAAGAAAAAAACTTATTCGAATTAAAAACAGCCGCAAAAAATCTGAAATTTCATCCTTATTGCACCCTACCTTTTTCTTTAATAGGAAGGTAGGTTTAAATTTTTTTTTTTTTTTATTAAAGCCTCGTCGTTTTTTTTATCTCTGCTTTTTTGTAAATAACTTTTTTTTTTACCCTTTCCTTTTTTAAAGAAAACCAAGGCTCACAGAAGGTTAGAGGACAATGTATCTCGTGACGTCAAAACGGCTCGTGTTGATCAGCTTGTCAGTGTATTCAGAGATGGCGCTGAAAAGTTAAATCAGAGTCGAATTGGGAGTGTTGAACTAGTCCTAATTGAAGGGGTGAGTGAATTATTAGTCTTAAATAAAATTTTTGCATTCAAATTTGAGTGGTGACAATAAAATATTCTTTTTTAAGCTAAATTTTTTGAATAAATACACTCAAAGTTTTTCATTTTGCTACTATTCACTCTTCTTACTGTCTAAAGAGAACAGCATAAAATACTGGCAGTAAGCCTTTGACCTGCAATTTATCAGTGTAATTTTACAAATCAAGGATATCCCAAAGGAAGAGCATTTTGAAAAGGGGAAAAGGCGTCACTAATTTTTATTGCACAGATGTCTTTTGAAAATTTTATAAATGTATTGAGAGGCAATACAATTTGCAGTTGGGATAGTTTTAGTTGTGCCTAACCTTAATAAAGCCTCAGATAAAAAAAATAAGAAATTTAAGAATAAACATTCATGGTTGTCACTGGGCTTACGCCGGGGTAGGGGGTCCTCTCACGCCCCTGATCAAAAATAGTAGACTATAAATAAAAATTTTATTTTTTATTTTGACCCTTATCTGAAAGAAAAATCATCCGATCCCTTTCCTCCCCTAAGAGTTTAAAATGTATGCATCTTATAATCATCACAATAGCAATGTTAAAGATGAGTTTAAAATAATTTGAATATTGAAATTAGATACATTGAAACTAATTATTCACTTCAAAAACAATGACCTGATCCTGTCCCCTAACCTCGTTACGTTGAAATGTCTCTGCTAAAATACTATAATATAGATAGGGGGGGGGGTTGGTTTATGCCATAATGATGAGATTATACAGGCTTGAGAAATTGAATTTTTAGAAAACTAAGGGAAATTTTACCTGAATTTCATGTTATTTTTCATGCTGGTTCCGATCATGATCTCCATTTTTTCTATCTCGTCAAGATTTTTTGAAACCTCTGTTGCCAGATTGTACAAATCTTTCTACATCAAATTATGGTGCAGTATTTTGAAAAAAAAACACCAACGTACTTTTTTGATTTGTTTTTAGTAAAATAACTTCCATAGAATAGTCGATTGACCAAGAGGAGAAAATGTAACGTACGTAACGTAACGTAAAGGAGAAAGTGGAAAGTTTGATACAAACTATAAATTGAAAAAACGAGTTCCTATTTAAGGGACTCCTTGTGCTTTGAATCGTATTTTTGTCTTTCTTCTCTTATATTAAGTCTCAGGTCTATCCTGTTTTAACCTCCAACAGTTGTCGCTAGTTGCATTCGTTTTCCGTTCTCCTTCATATTTATGCTTCCTGTCTTTGATATCTGAGAGGATCCTTTCATCCTCTTCTTCTCTGACTGATCCTACATTCTTTGGAGGAAAAAACATGGGAATGAAGAAAGTGTAATTTTAAACTGGGCTCCTCTTTTATTCAATTAACTTAAAAATATAATAAACATTAACCCCCAATGAAGAGAGCAGAGCTCGTAAAGTTAGGTATATAAATAGCAGGACATATACAAAAAAAATAATAGTACATCTCGTTACAATAATAATGGCAAAAATTAACTTGTTTAACCAAAAAACAACAAAAAAAAAACAAAAAAAAACATATGGCCGTCGTTTGCCCTACATAGTTGAGCGACCAAGCGCTAAATATTACTCTAAGATATCCACAACAGTTGCTTATAGTCAGAATCCTGGCTATTACCCGGAAATTTACTGATGGCATCTTTGAATACTACCCATGCTTCTTTTTTCTCTGTTCTCATGCTAGTCTAAAATTCTTGTACTGCATAAGCTAAGTTTGTCGATAACTGTGCCAGTGACGGTTCCCTCTTCCAACTCGTTTTCAAAAAAATCTGGAAACTTTTCCAACAGGTGTTTGAAAAATTCCCATCTTTTGCAAAACTCTCAAAAATCGCTTCATTTCGCCTAATTCTATCTACAGAGGTGGTAACAATACTTTTTTTTTTAATCAACTAAGCTGCTGTAACCACATTCTGGGTCGCTGGTTCAAAATTCCATTTTTCTCACCCATTCTTTTTTTTCATAATCCTCAGTCTTTTTATGACTTTTTCTTACTCAAAAATGAAGTATAAGAGTTTTGTATATCCGCCTTGAAGACCAAGAATCATGGAGTTTTTCTAATCACTGCAAATAGACCAGCCGTGGTCAGCATGACTGCAGTAGTAGTCATGTAGGAAACGTGTAGGTAGTGGTAGTGTCGGAAACATAAATTCATAGCATTCTTTCAATGGCCCCGATGATCCTAATTTTTACAGATGCATAATGGTGGCAGTGATTAAGAAAGGCAGCTCTACGGCTCCTTCCGCTGAATCTATAAACTGTCTCCATTTATCTTTGACGTAGGGTGTTCCAACATCCAACAACACCAGAACAATACACCAGTTTCCTCTTCATCAAAGTGATTAAACAGTTCCTTTTCTGGAATCTTCTTCTTATAAAGGAACTTCCTTTGGCCATTAAGCATTTTTTCTATCTGGAGTGCAAAAATTGAGTTGTTTCCTTCGAAAGGCCCAGATCCCAATTCACAGGTTTAACTGAAAGAAGGACTGAGGTGAGTGGGCTATCGTGACAAGTGTCAAATAGGAGCATTATGTAGGTTTTACCACAGTAGAACTATGGTAAAGAAGGGAGAGAAGAATTTTAGCAGCCCCCCGCCCCCACCCCCAAACAAAAGAAAAAAGGTAGCATTTCATAAATAAGTTAGTAAAATTGAGTGTCGCAAGAAAACGTAACGTGATAGAAAATGGATATCATTAGTGAAATTAGTGTAAAAAATGCATATTGTTTACCCATTGGTTTCCTTGCATTTTTTTCACCGAAAGCTTGTGCTTTTATTTGTTTACTCCTTTTTCAGGAGCAAAGGGACAACATTGTGCGGTTCGTGTGTACAAATTTACTTGTGTTTCTGAGCGAATTTAGTGTGAGAAAAGGGTTGTATTTGACATTTATATTCTACTCAGTTCGCTGACCAGTTTGTGTTGTATGTATGAGTGTTCTTTTCTTCACAAAAAAGGTGCATTTTTAACCGAAAGGCACGTGTTTAAATTTCTGGTCCCTGCGCAACGTTGCCAGATGGGATCGCCAAGTTGTTTTTTTTGCGTGCCGAATTTTGAAAACATAATGTGGTGGAAAAAATGGAGGTCTTTGGTGAGATTAGTGTCAAAAAATGCATATAGTTTAGCCATTAGGTTCCTTGTATTTTTATCATTGCAGGTAAGTGGTATTATTTACTTATCACCCTTATTTCCTTCAAATTTACTCAGAGGATAGGCTTTAGGTACTTCTGGTGTACTAACTTGTACTATATGCATGCACGGGTGAGACTGGATCCATGGTTTTCGAAGGGAAATCCCATCAGAAGAATCTCATCACTATGAGAATATAAAGAAAAAACTGCTCTTTATTTCGGGTGACATATGGGGGAAGGCCACTGGACCACATAGCACACTAAAAGTGAGTGGGTTTTGACTCAATTGGCTATGAGAAAAAAAAAATGCTCTTTATTTGGGACGACATTTGGGGGTGGGCAACTGGACCATAAAACACGCTATAGTGTTCAAAAATAAAAGGGAAGCCTGAAAACTACCAGGCATGGCATGGATCTATGCCCATTGACTTTCCTAACATCTATTTTGTTCATCCTGCTTTTTAGTTCAATAATTATCCACAATTTGCAGTTAAGAATTAAAAACAGAGTTGCTAATCTTGTTTGATTATGTAAGATAACAAAATTTTAGGATTATGTTAATTCCTAGCTTTATTGTTTAAACTTGATTGTTGTCCTCAATATTTTTGCCGTGTGCGTCATAAGCAAAATATTGTTTCATTAGCAAATAAAAGAAAGTAAAAAATATACTCAAGAAGTATTATGTCTGTATTTAATCTCTTACGTTCCATGTACATTTGTGAAATCGTAGGAATCGTTTTGAAATCGCTCTGCATGATTTAATATACCGTAAATAGTTAGCTGTTCGAAGAAGACCACAATCTCTATGAATTGCCGATAGCTTGATGTTCAATTTCTTGAGTGAAGCTTATATATACACATGAAGGAATGTATCTTAGAACTCATGAGCAATGAGTTTGATTTGTTGAAAAAAAAAAACTAGCTCAGTATAATATATACGTGATTCAGTGCACAAGAAAAGGGTTGAGAGCTCTTGTTGACTGGGGACCGCGCTCTGATGGATTGGCTGAGTTCTCTTTGTGAAAGGGTCTGCAAGGAATTATTGTCCAAATCCAAGATTTAGGACGTACCTTGTTATTTATCCTAATCGGCGTTATTTTACCTCGCATTCAGTTCGAATTTTTAGTCTTATTTGATGTGTTTATATTTTATTTACCATATTTTGCATTTTCCCATTATTTTTCTTTCTTTTTATGCCAATACGATAAATAATTATATACAAATCAAATAAAGCTATAAATAATCAAATAAAACTATTCCTAAGTTTTTGTGACCCCGATTTTCCTAACAATTTTTCCTTTCTTTCTGTGCAAGCCAACATAAAATGTTTTTTTTTGTCATTAGGAACTTAAAATGAAATTCATTGTTTTAAGCTTCTTAAAAGAATACAGAGCATTTGTTTTCTATCTATTGTCTGAGAACCTTATTTTGCACGCTATGGTTAACATGTATACATAATTATTATACTTTGTTTACTTGTGGCGCAAATATTATGTTTAGATTATTCAGTAGGGTTAGTCCTCTCATCGAAATGATCGGCACATCCGCTTTTCAGTTCTATTGTTTAGTCAAAGTTGAATATATCTTTGCATAAATTTGTTAAGGTATGCCTTATAAAAATAGAAGGAACCTTTATGTAACAGTGACGAAATATTGAAATAATGTAACGTGTTGAATAAGAGCTTAAGTAACTCATTTGAAGTACAAGTGAATTGGAGATGCGTAGTTTTGGACCCGTAGATTTATTATGCTCGTTTACCTTACATTTAGTCATAACTTACCTTCAGCCAATGATTACTTCTATGGTATTAATGTAGATTCTCCATTAATGTATACTCTCCCAAAGTCGGTTTCAGCGGCGCTATCTTCCAATTCAGGCACCAAAAAGATCCTAGTCGGTCACTGGTCATGGTCATATTTACGCTGTAATGTTAGTTTTTCAGTCGCCATTGTTTTATTCTACTGTCTAGCGGTTTTTAAGGCTACGTGAGGTAGACAGCTCCGTTGCGTCGTGCATGTATTCCTCAAAATTTAATTTTATTGTTTTTTTTTTTAATTTCTCTTGCTCCTAGTAGAATTTGTTTTGTTTTCTCACCTTATTGGTAACTTTCCCTCCCCTCCACAGAAAAAAATCTTGTGTACCTTGCTGTCTCTTAAATTCATCTCCTTTCTCTTCCCTAGCGCAGTAGCTACGACTGGCTCTCCTTTTCGTATTTGCACATCTAAACTGTTAACTCTCCGTAGCCATTGTGCAGTTTACAAATCGTTACTGTAAGTGAACAGCTTTCAATTGTAGAGAACATATCCTCTTGTTCGAATGGGTTTTATGCAGTTAAAAGGCATGGCTAATTGCTGAATTCTACTTCTATCTTTAGGTGATATTTGTTTGTAATCCTGAAAAAGGAATGAGCTTGTGACGGGCTCTTTGGTTTGTCTATGTTGGCTGTTAACTCAACATTTTTCGGACTTTCCATCATAGCAGCTATGATTTTGGTATTGATTCTTCTTGCAAGACCCCGTTACACTATCACTTTAAAGTCTAAATCTGACATGACCTGCCAAAATACAGTCGTCAGTCAGTAGACCTATATCAATTGGCCTTTTTGTGCATGTGTTCTGTGTGTTTACTCTAAAGAAGCAGCTTACCTTTCCAAAGGCAAAATGAATTTTTTTTCCTGAATGAATTTTTTTTCCTGGGAATGAATTTTTTTGTGGGGGAATGAATTTCCCAAAATGAATTTTTTCCTGTAAAATGATCCTGGGACTTATGACATTGCTGCGAGCTATAAAAACCAAAAAATTTATAACAATAAAGGGAAAAAGGTGCCCTTATTAGTCATCCCTGTAGAATACCTGACAGAGACTCTGAGGCAAGGCTTTATCCAGGAGAGGGGGTCCGAGTTTGACCCCCTCCCCGGGGGTCCGAGTTTGACCCCCTCCCCGTCCGAAAATTTTGGTACGCCCAAAATCGTAACAAAATGAATATCAACAAACTTTGATGTGTTTTTTAAAATTCCCTCGGAGTTTACCCTCCCCCCCCCGATCAAAACTCCCGGTTTGCTCTTGGTGTTGGGAGTCGGATGAAATTTACACTTAGGTGCAGCAAGAAGTAGATTCCAGATGGAAATGTATTGTTTTTACTAGGGGACTCTTAACATCTAGATTTTTATAGATAGGGATGAATGTTACCCTATATTAGGCTGACCGTTTTGTTGGCACAATACTACTATTATGACTAACAACTCGCTTGCAGCACCAAACCACCTGAGGCCAACACAGTTGTACACACTCCTTCTTGACTCCAATCTGTTCAAATCTTCACTCTTTACCCCTCCTAAGAAGTTCCGATCTCCTTTAAATCTTTCCCTATGGCCTCATTCCACCTGATTCGGGGACAGCCTACCTTTTGTTTAGCCTTGGATGGATGGCCGAAAAGAACAAAGTTTGTCAGTTTGTCATTCTACATGCGGCAAAATGAGTCACAATAACCAGGCACGTTAATCAATTCATAAACAATATGATATTTAATCTTAAATTGCCTATAAGTGGTAACACGACTAACCTTGTTGACTGTGCTATTCAAGTGTATATAGAGCACTATGGTCTGTAAGTATTTCTATTGAGGCTAGAAGTAAAGATCACCATGGAGCAGTTTCCAGAGTTAGTTTATTTCTGAAATCTAGGAAGGATAGCTATTTAATAGGTAGTTATGACGTTGATAAACCCCAGAATGAAAATTTGCGAGGAATATTCTAAGGAAAGTTTAAATCAAAATCGGTGAGTGTTGAATTTAGTACATAGAAGATAGATGGAAAGATATTAACAAAACAGAGAGCGAAGTGGTAGGATATATTTTAATGGGAAAAATTAGAAAAGTAGCTTGGAATGCTGGCAGAAAAACCTGAGGCTTGGTAGAAAAGAGAAGGGGATTTTGTAATCCCCTAAAAATGATTCTATTTTTTTAGGTTAACAAAAATAAAGAGGCTTCAGGTCATGACTGTATGGTCAATGAATTTTTGAAATATAATGGTAACGAAGTTAAAGGTATGGTACAGAAAATTACGAGCAGTATTTTGGGTAAAGGGGCAGCACCTCGCGGGTTTTAAGAAACCTTAAAATTAAGCTCTTTTTGTAAGAAAGAAGATTAAAAAGAATGTAGAAATAAGAGAGGCAAAAGGTCGATTTCGATTGGAAGTAAATTGCTTGGGATGCACATACTTATTAGACTGAGAGATATTGTAGATATGGTTTTAAGATAATGGAAAGGGAGGACCCGCAGACAAAATTTTCACGCTTAAGTTAATAATTGTAAAGTGTGAATCATAAGACCTCTTCGATTAATCCTAGGTTTTACTGATTACGAACAGGCATGTGATTCATAAAATAAAAAAATCTTATTGATGATCGTAACCTTGCTTCATACCCAAAGTACATTAAAAGGATTATTGTCAGTTGCGAGATGACATTGCTGCGGTGGTGGTAAGAAGTGGTTTGTCAAGCAGGGCTCTGTTTTGTTTTTTGTTTTTTTACACGGAAATGGTTGTTGGAGAACAAGGTATTGAATAGGGGGTAACACCCTCCTAGACTGAAGTTACGCACGTGTTTGAGAATGCTAGATTAAAATGTTGGTGAGACTAAGAAATTTTAGGAGGTTCTGAGGGTTCAGGGCGTCGGGATAAGTCTAAAAATTAATATAAAGATGACTAAGTTCTTTACATTAGGCTCTAAAAAGGATACAGAATAATAATAGATAACAAGACAATTGACAGCTTAACATACCTGTTATAAGAATGGGGGATGGGGAAAGATTTAAATGTATGATAGCCAAGGTGTTTCTTCTTTTTTTTTCCTTTTTTTTTGCATTTGAAAAATATTTCAACCATAATAGGATGAGTTTCTAATAACTGTTGGCCCTTTGAAAGAATTAGATGTTTTCCCGGAGAATTGTCTAAGGATAGTTTAGTTTGTGTTATTCTTTTGAATAATCAAACAATGAGCTTTACGAATAATGAAGTTTGATTCCACTTTCTAGGACTGTAATGGAAAAAAGTTTAAGGTGTTCAAGTCATGTTGCACGGATGAAGGATGGCAGGTTACTGAAGAATGTGCATTCCAGTGATCCTGGTGGGGCCAAGAAAATTCAAAAAGACCTTGAATAGGATTATGAGAGCTCGTAACAAAAACGTTATAAAGTAGAAACTTCAGGGTCCAAACTAAAGCTCTGAACAGTTAGGATGAATGAAATATGTGTGCAGCTGTGTTAGCCTTAAGTAGAATGGGGCTGTAATGAGTTCTAAGTAGTAGTGGTAGTGGTAGCTACTGTGAAAAGGGCTTGACAGCTCAGAACAATGCACTACATTCAATTTGTTAGGTCCAATCTGATTCATCAAGCATTGACTGGCTTTTGTTTTGTCATGTTCTTTCTTAAGGTGTGACTAAATTCGCCGGTAAACTTTATTAGCTTCCTTAAAAAAAAGGGAGGCTAAACACGGAGTGTCAATCAGATTTCATGAAAGGTTTTTAGCCTTAAGGGATCTCGTCGCTTCATAGTCTAAAATTATCGGGAGAAGACACCTTGGGCCTACAAATAGGAAAACGTTAATAATCGGTTCTAAACTTTGTAATGGTGTACTGGGCTTCGTATTTAAATTAGATCAATCAAACGAGCGATGACTATTGACATGCAATCGACAATTCACGAGGGCAAAGGTTTTAAAAAGTTCTTTGGCTGGGTCACGCGGAGGCATTGGAGAAACGGAAAAGCTATCTTCAAAACCCTCAACCTGTCCTTCAAAGATCAGTAATCATCAAATTGCATTTTTTTTTTCTGTTTTTCTGTGGAAGAATCCTCGTCAGAAATATATGCTTATCTATGGAGACTCTTATACGCTGCCCCATAAGTTATTAAATTTTAGAAGTTTCTGTTCGTAATTAAAGACTTGTAAAATACATTCATTTTTATTTGTATGATCAAGATAAGCTGAAATACGTCTCAAAAGTCACAGGCGTGCAATCCTTATAAACAATGCTTGAAATTAAGTATTCGGTTGAAAATAATGCAAGGAAAATTGTATGTAAACTATTAGGGCATCGTAATATTTTGCAGGTGTATCATATATTATTATGTATTTAGTATCGGTTTATGATATGTTAAGTTATACTGGTTCTTTCAAGATGAAAAAAGTGTTCTATAAGTTTGCCAAATGTTGCTTTCGTGTCCCTTTTAACCATGAACGCGGATAGTGTACTGCTCATTTAGTTTAAAAATTTAGGCGAAATGCCACAGCAGCTAGCAGCGCACCTGAATATCCGCGAAACTAGCCATCCGCTGCAACGTTTTATTTTAACCTTTTTTTTTTTTTTTTTTTAGTTAATCGGTATCTTTGTCAATTTCTGTTTTCTATGTTTATTCTCAATCTATTTTGTATTTTTTAATAGGAAATAAAATAGACATGCATACGCATTATAATCTTTGCGCAAAGACTTTAAAGCTACATTTTCATATGTGATCGTCTATATCTTGAAGATTCCATGGATACGTGGCCCAGCAGGTTGGAATCGGTTATGTCTGGCTAAAGCCCACCTTGCTTACTTGTTTCAGAATTATCAAGCTAAATGATATTAATAAAAAGATAAATTAAACGCTATTTCGTCAATAATCTGAATTTTCAACGTGTAGCATAGGTCAAATTTAGGTGTTCTTATTTGCCAAAAAATTTGGGGATTTTGGACTTACGGCCAAAATTTACAAGTGTTAGTGCTTGCTCAGTACACACATTGGAAAGGGGGTATACAAAGTTTTTATTTATATATTGCGTGATGAAAATTACATTAATTACGTGATATAAAGTATTCTATTTTAAAGATTAAGTAAGAATTATTCTATTTAATTGCAAATTGTGAAGTTGTTTATTGATTTCAATCACGTAAGCAAAAATGGCAGATTTTGTATCTTTTCCTTTTTGTTCCTTGCACCATAATAATGTTTTAAAGAAAATTGTATTCCAAGATTTTGTCATGTTGAAGCATAAAGAATATGTCAATACCTGTCAACGTTTACATGCCAGGCTAAACGTTTTTGTCTCCAATTTCCTTAAAAGTTTCGGCACATAAGACCCTGTGGGGCTAGATTTTTTTCATGATGGGAGCCGGAGTTCTCCCTTAGATAATCCCCCCAGAAAATTCTCCCCTGGAAAATCTCCGCTGCGAAAAATTCCCCCAAGATAATGCCCCCAGAAAAATGTCTATTTTAGCAGTTTGTGCCTATTTTGTTTGTGATGGCTCTGTGGAAAAAAGGGAAATATTAGTGCTACCAATTCGAAAAAGCTGTTTTCTTGGTTTTTAAAATTGAGAAGTTTCATTTCCATGTTAAGTTATGTCTGAGAGGTTTCAGGCTCTCTCGAAATTCTTGGAAAGCCCTTTTTAGAACTACAAATTGTTGTTCAGTATGATCTGAGTCAGTGTAAATTAGAAATATTTTCTCTCTGTAGTTTACATAAAAACGTAATTCAAAATTTTGGTTGCTATGGGCTGAGGTTCGCTTTAGGATCCAGTCAAGTTACAACGATTTATAGAAATTTCAAAGCAAATAATATAAGCTTACATTGAGCCAGGGTTGCCACCCGGTGAGAAAAAAATCACTAGATTCTTGAAAAAAAATCACTAAATCATCACATAAATCACTAGATTCTTGAACAAAAATCACTAGAATTATAATACTCTTAATTAATAATCTTTTTGTTTCTTTACCATGTTCTATAAAGCCCCACCTACAAGAAGGGGGTAAAATTACCCCCTAAATGTGGAAAAATACTTTTAGTTTGATGGGGGTTTTTTCTCAAGCGAAAAATACCCTTGAAATTTGGAGAAATGCCTTTTTGCATCTTTATTTGGAGAATGGAACAAAATCCTTGCTTCCTCCCTGTTCCCGAATTGGTACCCTAGGATTATACTCCGATCACTGAAAATTTGTTATCGGTGATCTAATCGAAATATTTGCTTTTTCTTTTTCATTTTTTTTCCTTGTCGATCTAAAACCCCAGTTTTTTTTTCAAAAAACATAGATACTGTTTTTCTTTTTACTCTAGTTGAGCTAGTATAATTACCGGGACACCAGCGACAATTTTGAAAATGGCCTTTTTATAGTTTAATGGAAAAAATCTGTCCCACTCTTTAAAATTTCGATAATAATCGGTCTTATTGCTTCTTATATATAAAGGGGCGCTTGTTAATTATACGGAACGCATCCAAGAAGAAAAGTTATGTTAATCCTAATGAAATATGTCAAAATCTGATGAAAATATAATACTTTACTTTATATAATAATATAACTTGGGCTATACAGTTTTAAATTATAGGAGTGCGGGGGTAAAATAACCTAACATTACCCCACCCCCCTAATGCGCGCATACATGGCCCAAGTATCAAAAATCCAATCCATTCTATCGTACGTTATTTGTCTTTGTGGAAATGAAACTGGGTTTCGTAGATCATACATTATCCTTAGCAAATTATACTTAGCGTACTTTCATCCCAAGACCTATCCTCAGAGGCTGCGTGGGTCATGTTAAATCTAAAAGTATAGTTTCGGAACCTTTCAACTAGTAGCCGCCCGATCTTGTTGGTCAAATAAAAGGGACACCAGAAATTTTAATTTCCGTTCAAATGAGCCCTCTTCCGATGTTCTTAAACCGTTGGTTCGATACGATCACTCTGGGGAAAAAAGGAAATTAACACGCATCCGTGATTTTTCTTCTGGCAAATAATACAAAATTCGACACTTTTGCAGATAGAGGCTTGAAACCTCTACAGTAGGGTTCTTTGATACACCAAATCTAATTATTTTATTTTAATCAAAATTATTTCACTTTTAACCAGGCAAATTTTCGCAGTTTTTTAGCCTTTTATGGATAAAACTAAGCATAATGGATCTTATATATTTGGAATTAACTTAATAAGCCGATGATATATTGATTGATGTCAAAATTCTGTTTCTAAAATTTCGGTTACTATTGAGCCTTGTAACACTATTCTTACAGTTCGTTACCGCAAACTGTGTGATATATTAGCACAAAAATCCAAAACCTTAAAGAATAGGAAGTTATCTAATTAGATGTTTCAATTACAAATCAGAGAATTTGGAGATAATTGGAGTTTTTATTAGATATTAGAAGTAGAAACTAAAATCATTAGACCATTCCTAGAGTAGATACGCCCCCCCTTACTCCCAACCGACTTCAATCATCGAACTACAAACGATTTAATCCATCTTTTTATTTGTATTACAAGTCCTGTTATAAAAAGCACTAGGTCCTATTTTCTTTTTCAATGGTTTCTTTTTTTTATTTAGAAAATTATATTTAACGTATAGGGTACCCACCATCTTATTTTTCAATTACTCCATTTCCGTTCTATTTGCAGATGTAGAGGGTGTTTTCGTATTCACCATTCACTTCAATTTCAAAGGTTTTAACGGAAGAAAATCTTATTTAGAACTGATACATTACAGAGAGAGAAATAAAAACATAAATAAGAAGACAGAAATTCGATCTGAGCAAACGTTGTAAAATAGGAAGTATAGAACATTTTTGCAATTTTGTGATTAATCAGTTCGCCTATTATCTTGATGATAACGCTCTGGGGTCATATCTGATATGGACATATGGTGGGAAATCCGAAGTTTCAAAGGCAGTATATTTGCATAAATGCTAATTTGGCACATATTAGGAACTGAAGTGAATCACTATTTTGTGTGTTTTGTTATTAGTTAGCTTCTTGTATGATTTGTTCGATTGAATCATGAATCTTCGTCCTATATCATGGTAAACACTAAACACAGGAACAAAAAACTAGTTGTCGAACAAAAATAACTATAGCCTAAAACCCGAGCTAGAAAAAAAATCACTAGGCAACTTAAAAAATCACTAGAAATAGTGATAAATCACTAGGGGTGGCAACCCTGCATTGATCCCTTAGTCACTCCTCTGCGACCATCCATTCTATGAAGGTCCCAAGGGGGAAAAAAGGTAACACGTCAATGCTAACCGTCCATAAATAAGATTTCCGTTGTTTTCGAGATGGGGACTGTATAGCTCTGATTATGGATTTTCGACGATAGGGATTTAGATGGTATATGCCATTTTTTGATTGAGTTTGGCGTCACTTTGGAGAATTTTGAGCTCTTTCAAGATTCTCTAAAATTCGTGTTCTGTAATCACAAATTACTTCAATTACTAATGAGGCCTGGGTCGTCCTTTACTGGGTTGAGTGTACTGATGTAACAGGAATGTTCTCTTTTAATCGCTCATACTTCTTCCGATTCAGTTGCTCCCTCTCTCTCTTTCTCTATGTCTTTCTTTCTTTCCCTCTCTCCCTCCCCCCTCTCCCGTCTCTCTATGAAAACTACCGCAAAGAATTATGGAAGGGGGGCCGCCCAGAGCGCGTAAACTAAAACAACCTAACCTAACTAGTTCATTTTTGTTCATTATTAACGCGATTCTTGAGGACACCGGTTAGCTTGCTTTGACTGGTGATAGAATATAGTGTCTCGCCATGGATGTTCAAACAAAGATTTGGGATTTGCCAAGTACCGAAGAACAGGCAATGATATTTTTCTAGGATAAGGAGTTGTTGCCCAAAATAAAAAACTGCGCCAATGGACATACCATGACTTTGTACTCTTACGAGAAGCAACATTTTTGGAAGTGTAACACTAGGCCATTTTTGAAAACCGTCAATTTGTGTTTTAATACGCGGTTTTCTAAAAGTAAAATACCATTTGTTGCTGTTGTTCGTTTCATTTATTTCTGGGTTAACGAATTGTCCGAAGTATCGAAGAACAGGCAATGATATTTTTCTAGGATAAGGAGTTGTTGCCCAAAATAAAACACTGCGCCAATGGACATACCATGACTTTGTACTCTTACGAGAAGTAACATTTTTGGAAGTGTAACACTAGGCCATTTTTGAAAACCGTCAATTTGTGTTTTAATACGCGGTTTTCTAAAATTAAAATACTATTTGTTGCTGTTGTTCGTTTCATTTTTTTCTGGGTTAACGAATTGTCGTCTGTGGTCTGGTGTCAACAAGAGTGAGGCTTTTCTAAACAAAACGGTTGTCGATTGGAATAACTACCTCCGTGAAGTGTACGTGTTTTCTGTGCAACAGAAAAACTGTTGGAAAATTGGGTCATATAGTGAAAATAGATGAATCCTTGTTTACAAAAAGGAAAAATAATACAGGAAGAATCTTACCGCAACAGTGGGTGTTTGGTGGAGTGTGCCGGGAAACCGGTGAAAGATTTTTAGTGGAGGTCCCCGACCGAGGAGCAGAAACTTTACTCTAACAAATTAAGCTTATCATAGAGCCAGGATCAAGAATCATTTCAAGTTGCTGGAAGGGCTACAACACAACTGAGCTGGAACAATTAAGGTTTCACTCATTTGAAAGTGAACCACAAATATAATTTTGTCGACCCAGAAACCGGCGCCTCTACCCAAAAAGTAGAGATAATGTCGGATTCTGCAAAGTGGAGGAACAAACGGCAACGAGGTAGATCCCGCCATCATTTACATTCATACTTAGTAGAGGACATGTGGTGGGTGGCAGTAAAGGCAGAAGGCCGAGTTCATTTTAACGCGATTCTTGAGGACATTTTTGCGTTCTGGGAGCATATTTCCAAGTTGTAGTTTTCGCAATTTTGCTAATAAATTATTCTATGGTATAGACAGCGTGAACAACCGGGTATTCGCAATACAAGTTCTCTGGTGTGCTTTATATTTTAGACAAGTACCAGATTTTTTTTTTACAAAAAAAGAAAAAAAAATGTCTGTTCAATTTGGTTCGGGTTGATTGAACTTTTCTTTGATGATGACGAATTATGCCAAAAGCTATAAAACAAAACGCCTCTGATCAAAGATTTTTGGCATTAGTAATAAGTGCAGTTTAGTTAATTATATAGATGGAACAATAAGGACGGTCATTTTTCATGCTTCAAAGACTCATTTTCTTAGATTGTCGTGTGCCGGGAATATAACTTTTAACATGTGTGGTTTATCTGCACCTCAGGCTGGTCAAAAATTGCTTAGAGTCATCAAACTTTAACTTCGTGTTGGTTTTCAACCATAAATAGCTTTAGTGGTTCACCATACCCCGCTTTGGTATTTGAATACAGAACCCTGAACTAGATAATTTAGCACTATGTTTTTCAGTCAAAATATTAAACCAGGCACGCTAAATTTGTTTACAACTAATGGGCACAGTAACTAATTATTACCAGTAGTCGATGGCTCGTACTTTTGACCTTCCCTCCCTAATCATATTTTTAATCTTCAGTCTCTTAAGATACACTCGTGAGAAGATTTTTTTTTTCAAACGGGGTAATTAGTAGAACACTTACCCAGAAAGGGTGTGCAAGGAAACAACGACTAATTCTAACCACTCATCTTAGCCCACAGCTGCCCTTGGCCAAAACTGTACAGCTCTTTCTAAGCTTCTTGGCTACATCTAATGCCTCATGGGTAGCCTCTCCTCATGGAAAGTAATCCAAAAATTAACATTCCTGTTCTTGAAGTGCAGTTTTTAGGATTTTGAAGTCCCAATCACAGAGTTGCAAAATTTATTTTTATGGTCTCGAATCAACACTGTCAAGTTTTTATTCTGCACATATTCATGTATTATTATTATTATTATTATTTATTTTTAACCCACACTATACAGAGGTACAATACGTGGAGTATCACGGGGAAAAACACAAAAAATGCGACACAAGACAATATATAAATCAAAATTTACCAAATTAAAGTTAAAAACATAATAATTTAAAACAACCCAGAGCAAAAAAAAAAATAAAAAATAACGTTAAAGGCGGGGGAAAAGAGGAAAAAAAAACAAAAAAAACTGAAAACTTGCAAAATCTAATAAGCAGACATTAATATTATCATTATTGGATTTTTACTCACTCTTTACAAATCTAAATTGTAGAATGACCAAACAGAAAAACAACTAAACAAATAAAAGAAAAATAACTTAGGACTGAAAAAACCTGATAAGGTGATGGTGCGGAGAAAAACGGATACAAGCAGTATTTGAAAGTTTTCTGTGTAGTGCTTCCAGTTTTTCAATAATATTAGGAACAAGAAATTTATTAATAAATTTCAGTGTAGTTAATTTCCTAATAGAAATTATATTTTTGAGGAGGATACTACCCCACAGCCCTCAGGGCAAGGGTTTTAAGCTACTCCCTGGAGCTAACTCTGGGGGAGGGGGGGAGATAATATCATGTCCTTTCAAAGAGATTTGATTCGTACGAAACAAAGATTTTAAAGCTGTAAACTTTGGTTATAAGTTTTTTCGAAATATTTTAGTCCCCTCTCTTAACGAACCCTTCGATCGAAGAAATGACTCAAAGTGTTAGTCCCTTCTTCCTCCTTTCCAAAATCCTAATTATGCCGTGGGGTGCTCTTATAAGTTTACATGGTGAACCTCGTCAGTCCATGCGTTGAATGCAATTACTTTTTTTTACATTTTTGTATGCACCAAAGCTTACTTGTTTTTAAAACCGCAGAATGTATATGCATGGTGTCTCACATACATTATCACATTATAAATAATGGGATACAGCTTACCATGTGAAAGACTAGGCTTTCAGTATCATAGGCACTGCAACAGCGCTGCCTAAGTAAAGAACGATGTTGGCGCATTGTATTATTTTTTTTTTCGGTTTCCATACCAGGGCACTTCGTATCGAAGAAAATATCGTAGAAACTTGGAAAAGGGATCATTCGATTGGAAATTGGAACGGCTAGTACCCTTTTTAATAGTCGAAAGTGATTGGACAGCAACTAACGCCCCTTCCACGCCCACCATTTCCCCAAAACACATCCAATCAAAATTTTCAGATAGCCATTTTGTTCAGCGTAGTTGATTTCCTAATAGAAATTATATTTTTGAGGAGGATACTACCCCACAACCCTCAGGGCAAGGGTTTTAAGTTATGCCCTGGGGGCATATAAGAACGATGTTGGCACAATGTATTATTTATTATTTTTTTCATTTTATATCGAAGAAGTTGTCTTAGAAACTTCGAAAAGGGCTCATTCAATTGGAAACTGGAGTGGCTTGTGCCCTTTTTAATAGTAGAAAGTGATTGGAAGGCAACTAATACTCCTTCCACGCCCACCATTTTTCCAAACACATCAAATAAAAATTTTGAAACAGCCATTTTGTTCAGCGTAGTTGATTTCCACATAGAAATTAAGTTTTTAGGAGGACACTCCCCCACAGCCCTCAGGGAAAGGGTTGTAAATTATGGCCTGGGAGCATATACGGTTTTTATAGGAAGTGTTGTCGGAGAAACTTAACAAAACGCTCATTCGATTGGAAATTCCAAGGACTAGTGCCCCTTTTATTGGACGAAAGTGATCGGAGAACAACTAACCCCCCTATCATACTCGCCATTTTTCATATACATTCAATCAAAATTTTGAGATAGCCATTTTGTTCAACGTAGTTGAAAGTTCTGGAAATTAGGTCTTTGGGGATGACAACCCCCACACATTTCTCAGGGCAAGGGTTGTAAGTTTTGCCCTGGGGGCATATAATGTTTTTATAGAAAACGTTGTCGTAGAAACTTCAAAAAGGGCTCATTCGATTGGAAATTGAAATGGCTAATGCCCTTTTTAATAGTCGAAAGTGATTGGAGGGGGTCGATTGGAAATTCAAAGGTTAGTGCCTTTTTTAATAGTCGAAAGTGATTGGAGGGCAACTAACACCCCCTCTCACGCCCACCATTTCCCCAAACACATCCAATCAAAAGTTTTAGATAGCCATTTTATTCAACGTAGTTGAACATTTTGGAAATTAGGTCTTTAAGGATGACAACCTCCCCCCCCCCCCTGGTCAACCCCCCACAGCACTCAGGGAAAGTGTTGTAAGTTATGCCGTGGAGGCATATAAGGTTTTTATAGAAAGCGTTGTCGTAGAAACTGCAAAAATGGCTTATTCGATTGAAAACTTAAATGGCTAGTGTCCTTATTCATAGTAAGAGATAATTAGAGGGCAACTAATTCGTATTTGGTTACTAAAATGCCCGAAAACGTCACCAATCCACGTTATGAGATAACCATTTTTTTCAATAATTTTGAAATTTTCGGAAATTATGTCTTTGTGGATGACAACCCTCCCCCCCCACAGCCCCCAGGGCAAGGGTTGTAAGTTATGCCCTGGGGGTATATGGGGTTTTTATAGTATGAGTTGTCGTAGAAACTTTAAAAAGGGCTCATTTGATTTGAGATTGAAACGGGTATGGGCTTTTTTAACAGTCGAAAGTGATTGTAGAGCAATTAATCCCCTTTCACACCCACCATTTTCCTAAAACACACGCAATCAAAATTTTTAAATATTCATCTTTTTCAACATACTTGGAATTTCTGGAAATTAGGTATTTGAGAATGAAAACCTTCTCCCCCCCACACCCTCAGGGCAAAGGTTGTAAGTTATGCCCAGGGGGCATATAAGGCTTTTATGGAAAGTTTTGTCTTAGAAACTTCAAAAGGGCTCATTTGATTGGAAAGTGAAAGGGCTAGTGCTCTTTTTAGTAGTAGAAAGTGATTGAAGGGCAATCAACCCTCTCTCACACCCACCATTTCCCCAAACACATCAAAATTTTGAGATAACCGTTTTGTTTAACGTAGTTGAAAGTTCTGGAAATTAGGTCTTTGAGGATGACAACCCCCTCACAGCCTTCAGGGCAAGGGTTTTAAGTTATGCCCTGGGGGCATATAAGGTGTTTATAATAATAATAATATATTGCGAAAACAGGCTTGCGTCTCTATCTACAAAAATTTAAATAATCAAATGCTTTTTCTCTATAATGATTGTCAATCTTGTTCTTAAATGCATTGACTGAATCTGAGTTGACAGTGTCTGATGGTAGTGCATTCCACTCGGAGACAATGCAGTTGCTGAATTCCCATCTACCAACATCTCTTCTGAAACGTTCTTTGTTTATCTTAAACTCGTAACATCTCAGCTTATTATTCTTGAATGTTGTTATCTCTTCTGGGGGGGGGGGTGTTGTCGTAGTATCTGTTGCATATTTTATATACTTCAATAAGATCTCCTCTCAAAAATCGGTATGAGAGACTTGGGAGCGACAATTTTTTCAAACGGTCTTGCTATGATAAGTCTTTAAGTGATGGAACAAATTTGGTAGCCCTACTTTTGATTTTTTTTTTTTTTTTAATTGTTTTCCTTTTAAAAAAATTGCCTAGTTGTTGTGTGACCGTATTCGATCATTGGTCTCACTAACGATTTGAAGAGTGTAGAAAACAGTGTTGAGTCAGGAAGAGAGAAATTTCTTCGAATAATTCCCAAGACTTGTGATGACTTAGAGATGATTGACTCGTAGTGCTTGGTGAAAGTCAGGTCACTGTCTATTGTCACTCCCAAGTCTCGCGCTTCTTCTTATATAGGTATCTTTTTTCCTTCAAAGCAGTAGTGCCGAGAAATGTGTTCTGGGCCTAGCCGAACATGACAACTTTTTTCTGTATTCACTTCCATGCTCCATTTTTTCATCCATTCTGCTATTTTGTTTAAATCTTGCTGTAGTATTTCTGTATCTTCAAAGCTTGTTATTGCGCGAAATATTTTTTTTGTCATCTGCATAAAGCAGTATCTCAGAATCAATGTTATTTCGGAGATCATTTATGTAAATATTGAATAGTAAAGGCCTCAGAACACTACCTTGAACCACTCCACTTGTGACTTTTGTCTCATTGTTGCTAAGATATCCCTCCAGTCTCACTCGCTGAGATCTTCCTTTCAGAAAGTTGAGAACCCACTTTAGAATAGTATCGCCAACACCGATAGGCTGCAGTTTTCAAAGAAGTTGTGAGACTTTACCAAAGGCTTTTATGAGATCTAAGTATAAAATATCTACCTGCATCCCATTATCCTTATATTTTCTCCAGGCGTTTGTAGCGACAAGTAGCTGGCTTTCTGCTGATCTTTTCTTGAGAAATCCAAACTGTCTGGGTGAAATGAGGCTTCTTTCGAGTCGGTACTGTAATATAATATCGTGAAGTAAAGATTCTAGTATTTTGCATGTGATACAGGTTAAACTGATCGGTCTGTAGTTACTTGGATCTGATTTGCTTCCTTTTTTGAAGAGGGGTATCAGTGGCGCTGCAATTTCTTGTGCCAGCTCTTTGAGTACTCTAGGATGTAGGCCATCTGGACCTTCTGATTTGTAAGTGTTTAGATTTTTTAGTTTTTTGTAGACCATTTGTATTGTCAGTTCTATTTCTTCAAATTTGCCTGCGACTAGTGGCTGACATTTCTCTTTATCTTTGTCGCTATCTGTTGTGAAAACTTTGGAAAACTGCTGATTTAGTAGGTTGGCTTTAGATATTGTGTTTGATTGTTAAATTTGTTGCTGAGTTTCTAAGATCGGGACTAACTGGCTGTTCTTTTCTTTTTGAATTCACGAAGTTCCAAAACGCCTTGCGGTTGATCTTTGAGTTTTTGGCTACTTTCCTCTCCTTTTTGCTTGCTTCTTGTCTAGTGGCTTTCCTCACTCTGTTGGCGATTCCGCGATAATTTCTATGATTACTTTCGGTATCGGTCTGCTTGAGCGTCTCCCAGGCTTGCCGCTTGGTTTTTATTAGGTCAAGGATCTCTCGTTTTAGAGGCGGTCGTTTAAATATTTTGACTATTGGTACATACTTCTTTGTAAAGTCTATGATTACGGATGCAAACTTTCTGTACATGCCATCTACTAGATCTGTTTTGTTTAGTTATTCAATCAAGTTAAAAACTTCTAGCTCCGTTCGCATGGTATTGTAATCACCTTTTGAATACATCCACCTCTCTTTTTTTCTCATAGTTTCGCAACTTATAATCACCTCAAAGTAAATTGTAGCGTGGTCCGATTTTCCAACGGGAGGACCTATAGTAAGTTCTTTTATTAGTTCCGTATTACTGCATAGGACTAGGTCCATTAGTGTTGGCTTGTCGCTTCCTCGGATTCTTGGTGGTTTTTAATAAGCGTTCTAGGTAATTATTGTTCACTACCTTCAGAAAATCCCTCTGTGAGGGTGACCCGCTATGCTGTAGGAGGTGTGGAAGGTCCCAATCTATGTTAGGGTAATTGAAATCTCCAATGATGAGAGTTGGTTCTGATAATCTTTGACATATAACGTGAATATCTTTAAAGAGTACTTGGTCATTCACGGCTGTGCTATTTGGACTTCTGTATGCTACAGCCAAATTTAGAGTTGCTTTGTTTGTGTTTGATATCTGAAGCCAAATAATGTCCTGTCCATTTGTTGTTGATGATACTTTCTGGACTGATAAATTGTCTAAGACATAGCAAATAATTCCCCGACCTTCTTCTTGATCTATGTTCAAGGTGTGGCTTTTGTAGCCGTTGATGGCCAACTCTGGTAAAGTTGGGAGATATCGACCGTGTTTAGGCTTAGCTTCGACCACTGCTACAATGTCTGGGTTCTTTGCTGCATTTTCTACTTTTAATTCTGATAATTTGTTTGGTGGTGAATCAGCATTTAAATATAGTAACTTTAGTGTTTTTACTTTAGTAGCTTTTTTGTTAGGCTTGAAGGATGGTGGCATTTGTTTGGCTTTGGATATTCTACTTCATATTTGCTGTTGCTCTTCGTTGGAGTCTTTACCTCGCCTCCAATCGCTCTGCATCTCCATTTGACGATCGCACTGGGTGCGGGCATTCCTCTTCTGTTGTCTCTTCACGGCGAGCATTTGTCTCTGCATGGGCGTGAAATCTGGGTTTATATATACTTTGGTACGAATTTCTTCATTTGATGATTTTCTTAGATTTGGAGCTGTCCTCAGGATTGTTTGCCTTTTCATCTCAAGCTCTTGTGAGACTACCATCTTCTTTTGGTCTTCCAATCCGAGCAGTTTCTAGTATCTCCTCTTTAGTAATATTTGCCCCGAGCTCGTTTTCTTGAGTCAATTTGACAACCTGTGTAGTGTCATTGACAGCAGTAGATTCAGGTAGCCCCATGACTACAAAATTCATCTTTTTCCGTTCTGTTAGTTCCTTTTCTACTTCTACCTGAATAATTGCATTTATTGTCGGCTGGATGTCGTGAGGTGAGGGTTTTTCACTATCATTCGAAGGTGTTGCCTCATGAGGTCTGTGAGGTTGAGGTTCTGTTAGCTGTCGCACTTGAAGCTGTAGAAGTGCTACTTTTCGCTTGGAGCAGGAGAGGCATTCGTATTTAAACAGGAGACACTCGTTGTCTTCTCTCTTCATGACCAGCACGAGATCGGCATTTATACCTCGGCAAGAGGTATGTTCCCACTCGTTGCAGAAAAAGCAGAGGAAAGAGGGGGCAATGTCGACATCTTTGTGATAGTAGCTGCATTCTGTGTTGTTATCTGGGAAACTAGTGCTCCAAGGAATCTCTTTTGGGCTTCGTAGGCTGGCTTACCCAGGGACCTTGGCTTTTGGTAGATTCTTCTCACGGAGTCCTTCTAGCATTTTGTGCTTTTGGTGGAGGAGTTGTTTTATATTGGTCATTGCTATAAAATTTGCAACTATAGCATTGCCATTGTCCTCGGAGTTTATCAGTAGCTTTCTTATTATACGCATGGCCTGCGCAACCAAAGTGGGGCCATTTTAGGCAGTCTCGGCACTGAATTCCTCCATGAGCTATTATTATATTTTTCTTGTTACATTATCTTTATAGAAAGCGTTATCGTAGAAACTCAAAAAGGGCCCATTCGATTGAAAAATTGAAAGGGCTAGTGCCCTTTTTAAATGTCGAAAGTCATTGGAAGGCTTGACATTTTTATAGTAAAGATCAATCTGGGTACAATGTATTATTTTTTTTTTTTTTTTTTTTCGTTTAGACCAGGGCACTTTGTATCGAAGGAGTTGTCATGGGAACTTCGAAAAGGGCTCATTTGATTGAAAATAGAAAGGGCTAATGCCCTTTTTAATAGTCGAAAGTGATTTGAGGGCAACTAGTCCCCCTCCCATTTGCCCATTATGTTTAAAAACTAAATATTGCCTTAAGATTAAATCAAAACACACTGTGTTAATGCTAATTCCCAATAAGGCATCTCAGCAGCATCCCAAGAACGACTGAGGGTATTATGTTGAAACTTTCAGGGCTACTTCTACTTTTAAAATTTAACCAAATCAAAGTAGTGTAAGTGTATCCAAGCTATCAAAGAGAGTAAACAGATTTTTTATTTGCGAATGGTATCAAGTATTGTATTTCAGGTCAACTAGAGGAGGTATGAAACTAAATTAAACACTACTATTTGTGTCCAGATTTTTGAAAATGTATATGTTGTTAAAAATAGCTGAAAGTTTTTCTCCAGCATACAAATAGCAGGCCAAACAATAAAGTCTTAAAAAAAATGAAAAGATTTAAAGTATCATTTTTTTTCCCTGAAAAAACTATGTCAATATAAAACGAACAGAAATAAATTAAAACAAAACTTTTTCCACAAAATAAGTTTTTCATAGAAAAGTAAAGAACTCCATTAAACAAAAAATGAGCAGAAAATTAAATCAAATAATCTACCAAGCGTGAAACTACCGCAAATCAGCATCGATAAATAAATGAAACCTAAAACGAACAGAAATTACAATAAATAACCGAGTCAAACTCAAAACGAGCAGAAATTAACATGAGTAGGGTTCAAAACCCCTACGCCTTCCCAAGGCCGGAACATAATTTGCATTTTTTTTTTTTAAGTACAAATGAATGTGAATTGTCAGTTTAATATAAATATACCGATATTTAGTAATCAAAATGTTAATATTATTTGATTTATTTAAGTTATGAAAGTAAACATTTATATTTTTCAGTAAAGTGCAAATTATGTTCTGGCCTTGGGAAGGCATAGGGGTTTTAAACCGTACCCGTGTTAATTTCTGCTCGTTTTGAGTTTGACTTGGTTTTTTATTATATTTTCTACTTGTTTTGAGTTTCATTTATTTATCTATGCTGATTTGTAGTAGTTTCAAGTTTGGTAGATTATTTGATTTTATTTTTTGCTCATATTTGGTTTAATGGAGTTCTTTACTTTTCTTTGAAAAACCTATTTTGTGGAAAATGTTTTTTTAATTAATATAAATAAAAGTTCTTTAGACTGTGATTGGTCTGAAGTAGGCAGAGAATAACGCAGCTTATATTGGGCGCACATGCCCCCTTGTGGTACTAGCGTGCAATTTTTAAATTTGAAATGACAGGCCTATTCAATGTTCAAATTTGGTATGTATAAAAAGTAGGTTCTCTGTTGTTGTTTTTTTTTTGGGGGGGGGGGGGTTCGGTGCCTCTTTCAGAAGCTATAAGCATTAAAACCTAAATTATCCAAGAATTCAATGAAAGCAAACTTTGTCTGCCAAAATAATGGTGATTAACTATTCATTGAATATAAGAGTTGCTTATCACAAAGCTGTATAAGTTAAAGTAAAAAAAGATCCTTCATTCAATGGGTAAATTTAGACTGAACCAACCCACAATAATTAAATGATTAATTATTATGAGCAATAATTTAGTTATTGCGAATTTCAATACACAGTAATTAAATCTTCATTAATAAGTAATGAGCATCTCTAGAACCAGCAAAAAAGGTTGATTCTATTGATGCAAATATTGTTATTTATTTTTTTAGAACTTTGGTTTCTATTGACAATGTTTTCTTTGCTCTTTACTTCCGTTAATTACTGATTCTTTTAGTGGATAAACTGTTTCGAAATTTCGGTTTTTTAGAGCTGCGATTATCATTTAAGGGTTTTAGTTAGTCTTTAATTACCCTTTGATGCCATAAACAGCTTCAATGTTTCTTATTTAAGCCTAGGCCAATTCGTTTCCTTCTATATTCCAACTTTCAATGTATTACAGACTTAGCTGCTTGAAGTTTCAAAGGCCTTCCTCCTCAAACAGGTATACTTGAAGGAATTCCATGAATGAAAGAGAATAATTTTGTTGCTAATAATTTCTACATGACAACTTTATCCATTACAACCTAGTCGTGTCCCATCGAATCTATTCCCTTATTTTGAACATATTTGATGGTTATCAAATTTACCGACTGAGTCTTTGCAAGTTCTTCAAAAAGTCTATTGGCTTATCTTCGTAGTAGATACGACGATAGTCCAATTACTACTCTGCTTTAAATAAAAAAAAAAATAACTTTTTGGGATCCCTGCTTTCAATAAAAAAAAATTCGAGATATTATCATTTAAATTTAATATCCCCCTACCCCCCCCCCCTCTGGATACCACCTTGATAGGATACCGTCTCAGCTTCCATTAGAAAAATAATTTACTTAATAATTAACTAGGTCACTATATGGTTCAAACAAACGCGCAAAATAACGTTAAACAGCTTAGTGTTCCTTGAAAAAAAAATTGAGGGTATGAGTAAAGGGGTACAAAGACAACAACAAAAATGTCCAAATTATTCAGATATAACTAAATTTATTGTAAAACTGAGTCATAGATTCGCCGTGGCATTCAATAAGATCCAAAGAATCTAATTAAAAGGGAGCACACACAAAAGCCAAATTAGGTCAGTAGCCTATGAGAAATCGCAAAATACCCAAGACAATAAACAAGTCTTAATGGGGGGGCCATGGGTCTATCAAAATATTTCAATGGTTTCCCAGGGAATTTGATATCATTTTCTTCTGTCTCCACTTTAAATGAAAAAAAAATAATTATCCTTTTGGCATCCCTGCTTTCAATAAAAAAAAATAATGTATTATCACTTAAAAATTATACCCCCTTATCCCCCCCCCGTATAGGCAATAATTTACAATTTACTTATGAGTCTAATTTTTGGGGTAGCTTCCGAACAATTTATTATTAAACATTTAGTCGTTCAACAATTGAGTATTAAACATAAAGAAAACCTTATCTAAAAACAGCAAAAAAAAAAAATCTGCTAACTTACAATTAAACTGTTGAAACAATCTGTCGGCTGTCAATTTAAAAATCCAACTGAAGGCTGAAGCTGTATAGTAGTAAATTCGTTCTATAATTCTATTCAACTTGAAAATAAAATTCTCGACTACGAACAATGTAGGAAATACTGATTGGGAAACACAGTTTGAAACGATTTAAACTCATCTTATATATACATCACTGTTTTTTGTTAGCATACTAGAAATTGATCATATAGCAATATTTGCAATTGCGTAATGTATCTCTCTTGTTTTTATGCAAAGTAACAAAAAAGATGAAACTTAATGAACAAGAGAGTAGTGAAGAATTATGGTATGCAAAGTAATATTTGGCAGGGAAAGTCACTGGTGATACATCGCTAGGGGTGGCACCGTGATTACGTGCTTTTCGGGGATTCGGGGAACCAAATTTTTTTCGGGGTGACGCATAGGTTTTTGGGCAAATACCCAAAAATTCGGGGATAGTTCAAGCCCTGCTTGATTTATAATCAGGAAAATCAAAATACTTAACCACATGAGAAAGAAAAGTATCGAATTTGCGGTTGACTCAGTAAAGAATTGCCGTAAAACTAATTTAAAATCGACCGAATGCCGCCGTCTCTGGCGGTGGCGGCGCGCCTCTGTCGACCGGGCCTCTCGTCGGCGGTGTTCGGTCGATCCGCCGGCGCGGCGCCGGGGTCTAGCTGCAATCATGATGTAGGCATTTCTACTTCGTTTAGTGAAGCTATTGTTAAGTTTTGTATTTTGTGTTTCCCGTGGCTTTAACATTAGCCTAATTGCATCTTTTGCGTCAAAAAATTATAAATCTTAAAAGGAATCGTTCAGACAAATGTAAGAAATAATTGATTCAAGTGACTTTTGTTGCATTAGCTTTTCACTTCAAAGACATTAGCCTTTTAGCTGTATATCCTTGAAGAAATTTGTTGACACCACAAAAATTACTGCTTTACTATAGTTTATCTTTTGGTCAATGCTTTGTCAAATCCTTCCTAGACCGCCAACTTTGTTCAATTATCGAGTGGGGGTAGTCTAGAAATAGATTTTGAGCTATCGTTAGACATATGCCACATTTACAACGCGGATTTACTGCACCGAGATTAAGGTAATATTTGTTATTTGGGATCAGTTGAAGAGCTACAGATAAATTTGGTGCGGTAAAATGGACATACCCTTCAAAAGCAAGAAGTTAGAAGTTAATTCCAGCACTGAAAGATGGAAAATTTTTATTGGAGAAGTTAAAAACACTTCTAGAATGTACATGGTAATCCTTGTGATTTGATCTATTGAAGGTTAAGCACCTACTCTGTTCGTGCCCAATTTTAAAACGGATCTTACTATTGCTTGGATTACTACTATTACTTACTATTACTTTTGGTGTGCTACTGATTGATGTTGTCTCTGTTTATATATATATATATATATATATATATATATATATATATATATATATATATATATATATATATATATATATATATATATATATATATATATATATATATATATATATATATATATATATATATATATATATATATATATATATATAATATATACCAAACCTACCCCAACCTAACCTCCTACTACTACTACTGCTAAAATACTACTACTACTACTAGTACCTGGATCACTACGATAGTTAACCCAGTTTATGTGAGTGCTGATAAATTAAATGCCCGGTCTTGGAAACCTTTGAAAAAAAAGGGGTCAGCCTCAAACAAACTGCTATACAAATCATACTTTCACTAACCGACCAAAATCTATGTGCTGATTCCGGATCCGAAAAGTCTACCACTCTAAATATTTCACGAATTTGAAGTTGTGGCAAAAAACATGTTGATTGAGTAGTTGCCAGCAAAAGCAATTAAATTTGTCATTTCTATGCTTTTTTATGCTGATGAACATGAAACTATATATTTGCAATCAAGAGATTTGTTTGGGGCTCAAAGCTCTGAAGAAGAGTGAGGCTGAGGGAGAGGTAGGGCTTGTAGGCGTATATTAAACTTGCCCCTTGGCAAAACATTTGCAGTTTTGAGCCTGTGGTATCAGCCGAGACTGGCTTCATGTTAAGTCTAGTGTGCCTGGAACCTTTAATTTTGTGAAAGTGAGTAAGAATAAGGAAGGGGGAAGTTGAAAGGCATATTTGGCTACCAAAAGAAAAATACGTTTTTCAAAGAACTTCCCTTATTTGAGACGAAACACTACTTTCCAAATAAGAAATATACTCAGATATAATGGAACTCACAGATCGATTGCAGGGAAAAGTCAAATTAACACAAAGCTCCATTGGGTAGCTTTAAAGCTATTACAAAAATTTGTTCTTCTTGTACCATCGTCTTCAAAGTTTCCGGACCAACTATTTAACAGTTTGAACAACTTACTCCTTTGCAATTACCACAAGGTCAGGTATGTTTTAAGCTGTGCTTTTTGCAAGGACGTCGCAGCATCGAACATTCGCCTGTGCAATTTCAGTGAAACACTGAGAAAAGGGGATGCGGTGCCGGTAATCTATCTTAATACGCAGGTAGTTATTATCCAGCTAAATTCCAAAGAATCTAGTCGAGACTCTACACTTTTCACGCTTGTACTTTGAAGTATGCTCGAAGCAAATCATACTTGCAAACATCGCTTTTTGGTCGGAGTGTTTTTGCCTCTACATACTTCCGGATTTTAGCTTTTTCGAAGAATAAGACTTTCAGCTTTTTCGAACAATTTTCTGTAGCAGACCTGGTCGAGGCTTGTTTCGTTTTCTAAGCCTTAAAAACGATAAGCATGGCCTTCTCTCCAGCTCTGCTAATGTCGCGTTTTGTAGCAGCTGAATCCAGGAATAGTGAGGTAATATCCTGGAAGTTTTTCTCCTTTTTTGCATGGTTCAGTGGTGTAAATTTTCCTGTACCATAAATTCGCAAAGTCGGGTTGCACCCAAGAAGGGCATGGTAGAAAGGAATTTGTTTGGAAAGGGTATCACCGAGTTTCAGTTTGGCTGCCAATATATTTCCCAACGACGGTTTCCAGTTTTCTTTGGCTTTGACTCAGAAGGAGAAATATTGCTTTACGACGTAGATACGACCAGTTTTACTACTGATGACGGTCACTGTATATGTGACCGAAATATCTGGTATTTTTGTGAATTTCTATCATCACTGTCTATTAAAAGGATTTTATCCCTATTTGAACTTTTATTTATTGCTTTACAATCTCGCTTCGTGCGTTACAGTTAAAGGACTAGTAAGTTTGGATCTTCTCATATTGCGAAAGAGGGTTGGCATTTTGTCGACTCGACCGCAGTCATCACAATCAGCAGCTTGGCATTTGATAAAGACTGGTGAGTTTTACATTCTGAATAATTAAAGTTGCCGGACAGCATACTGATGATTGCATGCTCGTTATCTGTGTTGGCAAGGAAATAATCTTTTTTTTTTTACTGAACAAGGGATCTGCGGCTGAATTCTGATCGCAGGATAGTTCCACACCGTGGATCGTGTTGTGTCCATCGATCGTTCTTACGTTGTAATACGCATTTGCAGCAACGTGATGTATAAAAAACTTGCCTTCTAACCCCTGTATTTCGATGTTTGCAGACACTGAAGCATTCAGCTTAAATAAACCAGTCTTGGAGTAGGATGAACAGAAGCCCATAGCGCAGAGAGTATCAACTAGGTTACCTTTTCTTTGCTTATGATGAACCTTCACAGCGAGTCCTAATTGAAGAGGGGTTTTAATGGATCTAGGTCGACTGACTTGCATGATGTTTTGGCCAGTTGTAGGTACTTTTATTTTAGTATCTTTACCCACGAACAAGTTCTTCAGGGAGAACTTCAGAGAATGTGGCAGGTAGTTTGAATTTTCTTCGGGATTTTTCTGGTCATATGTCTTAACATACTCTGTCATGTCTTGGGTAATATACTTTATGTCGCACTTCAACATCTAAGCAGCCGCACTAATAATGCTCATTTTCTTATGGTTTCCGTTGCTATCACTTGGTTGTAAGTAAACTTTTTGTAATGTAGAATTAATTTTGCACCAATATTACCGTCAGTCTCTCATCCCTGCTCCATTGTCAAACCTCTCCTTGAGGAGCTTCTTCATGTAATCTTAGCTATACCAAGGCTCCTCTGAATCACCAAGAAACTCACTGATCGTGTTGACCAAATCACGAACTGTTCGTCATCATTCGCTTCAAAGAATAAATAACAGTTCGAATTGGGATCAATCATTTTATAAGACAGTTTAAAAAAAGAACAATCAAAAAATATACTGGATATTTCGATTCTGCTGATGAGGATCATTATACATGTGATCGAAATATCCAGTATATTTTTTTATTGTTTTTTTTTTGTCTAGTAAAAGGACTTATACCTATTCGAACTGTTATTTATCGTCATGGAAAGGCAGTGTGGTCTTCGATACTCCATACGTCGCTTCAAAGAACCGCGACACCTTTTCAAATGCGTGTTTTTGGTTCATGTATGCTCTCCTACTTGTCTTTCTGACGAGTCTGTTGGTCGGATTTGCTATATATTTCAAAGGGAGCTTTTTGCAAGATGCGAAGTTGCAGTAACATGTCTTGTGGTATGTAACGTCTGATACATACAGATCCAAATTTGCTGCTAGAATTCGGCCGTGAACTTTCTAAGACCATTGATCCGTTTGCTCTTATCATAGCAGCGATTTGAAATGCCGAAGGGAGATCTGGTCGTCGACTATAGCAGCAATGCTACCACTAGATGCCTCATATGAAGATTGTCTTTTGACAGCATGTATGAAAAACGAATTGTGCGGATAAGAGTGAAACAGAGTGAAATTTTCTTTGGTAACCAGGTACTCTAACCGACAAGTTACATTATAATTTGGAGCGGATTCCATTTTATCTATTTTCATAATGTTTTAGCCATAGATGATTCGGCAAAGGACCTCTAGCTTGTTCATTATTCTTTAATGTGGATGGGGTATTCAAATACTCGCTCTAAGGCTCAAAAATATGTTGAAGTCGATATTTTAAATTCCATCAAGATCGTAACAGTTTTCCGGGGTGTTTTCCCCGTTTATCGAAACCGCTCTTATGCAATATCTCTGGTGAGTAACTTTAAACTTAATGAATTAAAACATTTAAAATCAGCATAAAAAGAATATTTTTTAATGTATATATTGCGACAAAATTTTCATTTTTACAACTACTACTACTAGCAACTCAACATAGCACCAAGCCGCATGAGGCCAACACAGCTACGCACGCTTCTCCTCCATCCTAATCTTTTCAAAGCATCCCTCTTTAAGCTCTCGCAGGAAGTTCTCGTTTCCCTTAAATCTTTCTTTTATAGCTTCTTTCCAAGCCAACGGCGGATGAACTGCTTTCCATTTAGCCCTAGATGGTTCAATTCAATTTCAATTCAATTATTTTGATTACAAACAAAACATAACAACTAATGACTAATAACCACCTAAAAAAAAGATACACAAAAGCACTTGTGACCTACTTACATTTTGTTTTAAACAAATAATTAATCAAATTAACAAATTAAATTAAATAAAAAATAAATAAATTACACAACCAAAATAAAAACTATAACCAATCTCTCATCAGCCATCCTACCATAATAATAATAAGATTAATAATAATAATAATAATAAATAAATAAAACTACGAACCTTTTCCTACTAAATAATTTTTAAATTACTTTTAAATAACCTGAGGTGCTCAGCCACCCGAAAGCTCTCTGGAATGGAGCTCCATACATGGGGTCCTGAAAATTTAGTAGGTAAACCAGCCCTGGTTTCATTTATATGTGGTACAGCAAAATTATCAGCATGACGAGTCTCATAATTGTGTAGTGACCTATTGTCACTAAAATAGCCACGAAAACCTTCAGGACTTACATAATTCCAACATTGGTATACAAAAATTCCTAACTGGTAGTCTCGCAACTGTCCTGCATTAAGCACTTGTAATCTGTTGAAGTGTTGGTGACACTTTCTACGTAGCCTCAAATGTATCGCTTAATTCTGAAGGATCTGAACCAGTTTGAAATTTGTATAAAAATTGATTGACCATAACAAGCATCCATATGAAAGATAAGGATGAATCAAACCGTGGTATAATAACAATAATACCCTTGGAAGTAAATCATTCTTAAAGCGTCGATTTGCACCTAGATCATGGGCAACCTTTGTTGCAACAACATCACTGTGACGTTTCTATGATAGATTGCAATCAAAAGGGACATTGGCCGAAAAGGACATTCTTTGGCACTTTGTCATCCTTTTCTGCAGAACGTTCCCTAGCCATGCAACCTATCGCTCATTATAGCCCTAGAAAGCGGGATTGAACCACACTTTTCGTACAGCCTACTGTTTAAAATAAGGTCAGTGAGCCGGATATCCAAAACGATCCGTAAGCAATTTCTCTGGGAAACTTTTGCAAATTTTCCTTCATTTTTTGGAGTGCTCATGCCCCAGAGCCATACTTGACCACTGTACTCACTGTAGCTTCCAATATTCTATTCTTGGTTCCCAGACATATCTTCATATTGTTCCAAACTTTTTTTGAACTATGAAAAAAAAACCTAAGCCTTGGATATTCTACTTTTAACGTCTTCACTGCTCCCACCGTCCTTACCAATAATACTATCAAGGTAAGTGAAGCTGTCCACATGATCAATCTTTTCGCTACCAAATGTCACCTTTTTATCTTCATTTATTCCTAGTCTTAGTGGCTTATTCTTCCTAACATTTATTTTAAAGCCTATTCTAGCACCTTGAACTCGCAAAACCTCTAAAAGTTCATTCATTTTGCTCACACTTTCATCTAGGATGCTTAAATCATCAGCATAATCTAAGTCTAGGAATATTGCCTTTCCTGTGCTCCTTAAGACAAAGTCCATCAAAGTAATCCGTATAAATAGGGATAGAATACAATCCTTTTTAACCCCCGATTTAATACGAAACCAGCTACTAACCTCAGTTCCTATCTTAATCGCAGCAGTGTTATTCTCGTACATAGCATTAATCAACTTTAATGTATTTGCTTGATACACGACATAAAGGCAAAACTTTCGCTACAACTCTTGTTCATCTGAATCAAATTCTTGCTCGTGATCTATAAAACTAAGGACTAAAGATCTTTGATGGATCTGGAGGATATGAATTATTAATCTAATGGGGACAGCTTGTTCGACATAACCTGTACCTTTTCTAAAACTGCACTGCTCTTCTCTTAAAACTTGGTCTACAGTATCACTCAATCTAAAAAGTATTATCATATTCAGTAATTTGCTACCTACAGGGAGCTGATTAATGCCTCTATAATTACCACAGAATACTTCCTCTTAATTTATTAATATGCCAGTATAATATTTTACTATTATGCCGTCTAGCTGTATCTTCCATATCCTCGGCAATTTTATCCATGGTCTCTACTTCATACCTCCTTAGTTCATATTTTAGTGTTGTCTTCACTTTCTTTATTCATCTTATTTTCATATGATATGTCATTCAGATGATTGTTGTATAAGCCCCTTCTCCTCTCTATTAAACATAAAGCCTTTTCACTAATATTCCTACTTGTGTTCCCAACTTTATTCCCTAAGACAGTTCACAAATTATTTCAGCAAGTTCACAAATTATTTGTTTTGAAATTATTCCATCCATTTTCTACATTGCCAAATTTTAAACTCTCCAGTTTAGTATTCAACTGCTCCTGTACAGTTTCTTTCAAATTTTCATCCTGGAGTCTACCAACATCATAACTTCCCGGGAGGTACCCTTCCAAAATTTTAGCTTTAAATTAACCCTTGACACTACTAGATGGTAATCTTTAGTTTTAGCCCTTTCCGACGAAGTGGTTCCTCAGTGAAATCACCTTTTCATATTTTTTCCCATGAACCATAGGTGGTTAAAATAAGAAACCATTGGTCTAGCATATGCCTAGCAACGCTATATGACGGGCGAAATTTTATGGGCAGCCTAATTGACACTTAGTGAGGCATAGCTCAGTATTTCGATGGGACTACGTGCTGTTTTTTAAGAAAAAGTAAGAAAACTCAAAATACTTGGTAATTGTTATATCTTTAATATTGTTTTCCTTCCAATTTGTTCTTTGTGTAGTAGAGTACGAGCTAGTATCATCACAGTTTCAGATACAAGCACGATAAGAAGATATTGGACATGAGAGGCTGGCCATCCCTGATGACCACCTTGCAACATATACTAAAAAGTAGCTTCTTGTTTTTTTGTTGTTTTTTTTTGGGAGTGGTTTGAGCTTGAGACCACTTCGCCAGCTCAACAAAAAAATGAAACCCAAGCAATTTTCAAAATACTGGGTCTAGCATCTGAAATCTCAAATTAAATTTGCTCTTTTTCAGCTAAACCGTTATGACAGGCCGTCCTTTGCGGACACAGGATATCTTCAAGTTATTTGATGGCACACCTTCAGATCCAGAATCCGAACTTGACATGTTATCAGAGGATGATGGTGATGATTGGCTGCCAGAGCTTCTAGTTTAAAATGCTGAATCACTGAGAAACTTACTGGCTGGAGAGCTATCATCAAGTGACGACAAAACCGCTAATCAAGTGTACGGAGTAACGGAAGCAAACTACAAGCCAGAATCAAGTAACGACAAAGATTATCTTCCCCTTCGAGTCATAGAGAAGAAGTGGAGTAAGACATTTGAAGTCAAAGATGTTGAGCCCGAGTCCAGCTGACACTACCGAGTTTGGACTTGGAGAATGAGTAGTTATAGATTTTACGACGAGATTAGAAGGCAGAAATTATCACATTTATTTTGACAATTTTGTCATTTTAGTAAACCTCATGGAAAAAATGAAGAACAACGAGCTCTACTGTTGTGGTAGAGTTCGTGCAAACCCAGGTCTACCCAAACTCAAAGCCGAAAAAGAGCTTAGAAAAGGTGATTCAGACTATGCTGTGAGGTCAGATGGAATCCACTGTTTACGGTGGAAGGATAAACGATGTATACAACTTAATTTGACGATTTATAAAGGAGGAGAAGTGACACAGATCAGTAGGAAGGACAAAGATGGATCTGTTACCCAAGTTACATACCCAAACATGGTCGTCGAGTACAACAAGTTTATGAACTGCATGAATAAAGATAAGTTCAAGTCTCTATGCGATAGACAGGAAAAGCAGAAAGTGGTGGTACCGCCTACTGTGGTACTTCATCAACATTACAATGGTCAATGCCTTTGTCTTGTTCAAGTTTTCCACTATACCAGATTCTAACAAGATGACGTTGAAGGACTTTAGATGTTGTGTTGTCGCTGGTTTCGGTTTGAAGTTATTCGTGCAAGGGTAAGGGAGGTTAGCCATCCAGAAAATCGGAAGTTATCCCTAAATTCAAGCCTTACGTTCCTTAAGAAAAGAGACTGAATCAATCAAAACTTTTACCTGTTCAGGGTATTTCAAGAAGACATGCTCAATATTGTACAAAGGAAATTGGAGTGGCTATTGCCCTTTTTAATAGTCGAAAGTGATTGGAAGACAACTAACACCTCTTCCACGCCCACAATTTCCCGAAACACATCCAATCAAAATTTTGAGATAGCCGTTTTGTTCAGGGTAGTTGATTTCTAGATAGCAAATATGTTTTTGAGGAGGTCATTCCTCCACAACCCTCAGGACAAGGGTTTTAAGTTATGCCCTGGGGGTGAGATTGAGCCCTATTGCATAAAATGACAGTGTTCAGTTTGCAAAGTTCCATTGTCCATGAACTACACGAAGAACTGCTTTAGTTCTTTTTACTAGAAGTGAGGTTTTTTCTGCACATGTGTCAAAGTGGTTTCTGCCAGAGACTTCCTTATATTTCATTTCATAGTTGGAATAAATTTTTTAGTTCAATATTTGTTGGTTTCTAAGTCCAGGGACATAGGAAACGCAAAAAAAAGTGGAATTTACTGATGAAAATTCTGTTGAAAAGTGGAATTTTCTGTATACCCTAGTATCATTTATTGATACTGACAGACTTTGGTTTACGGTAACATAATCAAGAAGGTTAACTGTCTTATTGTCATGTGAATACTATGTTAACTTATTGCTTATTTTATGATCAAATTCTGGGTTGGTTATAACTATATTGTTATGCCTATAAAATTGCAGCAGTCTGTACTTACCTGGGCGTTAAAGTCTCCTAATCAAAACACAATATTCATTTTATTAAAACAACATTTAATTTTTCGAGTTTTGTTTTCTGTTGACAGGCTCCTTACTTACCCTTTGTCAGTATGAAGGGTCTATGATGCCAAGCATGTTTGTCCACCATACCTTTTACTAAAATGTAAAAGCGTAGTTCAGATCTAAAGATCTTTTTGTAGATTGGTGCTACCTTGGCATCTCAACTTTAAAATTAAGACCCGCTAATTCTAATCTCTACCTTAGAACAATTGAAAGTATTCTTAAAAAAATAATGAATTAGAATGAACATTAGAATAATCATGATGAAACAGTTGATTCGTGGCCCTAAAAGGCTCTTTGAGCTTTATTTTTGCACAAAATTGCTTAAAGCAGTAATCAAAGCTGCAACCTTTTCTATCTCGGGTGCAATGTTATATTTTTATTTTTCTCTTTTTTTCGTTTCAGTCACATACATGAAAAATAAGTTGCATGATTTGTATTGAGTGAAAGTGTTATTATACTTTCCTTGAAGTATTAATTTTCATTTCATGACAAGTATGGTTCTGCTTTCATGCCTGTTTCATAAATTATATGTCATTTTTCGGATGATTAAACATTTCAGACAAATTTGCAAACAGGATTTCTTCTAAGTTTCAAGGTAACAAGTAAAACTATCGAGTTTTTTTTTTACTCACAACTTGTGTATCATCGCAGGCCCCTTCCAGTTTGTGGCAAGTTCTATCTAAGGAGGGTTTTGGATTTTTAACATATAATATTAAACAAATATTTGTTGTAGGGAAATTTTGTCGTTTTTTGTTCTTTTCTTTTTCAGTTGAAAATTCTTCAACCGAGTTGTAAACATTTTTACGATTTTCCCTGTAATATCTTACATTTTCTGTATAAACACAATTTTTTTTTTATATTATTATTATTATAATTTCCCATAAAACGTCTCGCGTTTGTCACTGGCCTCAATAGGCTAATTTTGGAAGTCTTCCAATTGTCGCAATACAATAGCCTGTCTTTTCTTGCATTCATATTTGCAACACTTAATATTTGTTTCTAGTCTAATTTCAGTCAACAGTTAAATTTCTTTAAGGTTGAGCACAAACCTCTCTTAGACGGTTCCTAGGCTTCTTCCTGTTTTTGGCACTTCTTTGAATCTCTAACACGGCGTATGAGAAAGTTTGACCCCTAAAACACATCAGTGCCGATTTTACTCTGGAGTAATGTTGCCATTGGTGGGTTTTGGGGGTCAAACTACTTTAAGTATCTCGAAGAGTAAGGAAAACATAAGATTTTAAACGTAAACAAACGGCATAATGCCAATGATTGCCAAGAACATGGCAGATATATCAAAACGGCGCTCACGGTCCGCTCTATAGTGACAAAAAAATTATAGTTTTTCTTTAATATAGACTTAAAAGCATAAAATCCTAAATAAAAAGATTAAAAACCTGCAAAATAAAAAAAGGAGACTAAAAATGAAGAATATATAAAGTTATTTAACTTTACAATTGATTTATATGCAACTGGGGCTCATTTACACATTTGGCACTGAAAACCAACCGTGAACATAGATTCGACATATTACTATATTTATTTGCGATTAATGACTTTTTCATATTGTCTTTTATTTTTTAATCCTATACTTTTCTTATTTTGAAGGTTTAATTGAAAGCCATCGACAAAATCTGCCAACAAACCAAAAATCGAAGAAACATAATTGTTGTTTTCCTGTCGAAACACAATTTACAGACACAATGTGATAATTTATGTGTTACAGGGTCTTAATGTCAGTCATAATTTAAATGTTTAAGTACTCTTTAATTCCACTCTTGTCATTGAATTTCAGGTCAGTAAGCGTTCTGCTGATGAAATGGCTGGTAGATCCGAGTCAAACGTGAAAGTGATAGTCCCTCAAAAAGAAATACCCGTGGCCATCAATAATGATGAAACTGCACCCATAAAACAAGGAAGCTACGTAGCTATCAAGGTGGCTTTTATCAGTTTTCACAAGATATAGACAAATTGATGCATTTATATGCTGACAGTTTGATAGGATCGGTTATCTATCTGTTCTCATCAAACAGATTGTCAAAGCAAAATGATTTTATATGGATTTGCATGATTGGTCCTTGAGAAGAGCCCATGTTTATTCCCACCCTGAGCGAGGAATGGAAATCTTGAGCGAGTATAATGCACTGTAATCGGTGAAGAGAATTTAGAAAAAATATTTGAGCGATTTTTTTTACTCACTGCCTATTAACGAATGCACACACGTCTTCAAAGTCATAGCTAAAACTGTGTATTGCACTTGTAAAATGTCTAGAAGTTATTCTGGGCCTACCTGCACACTATGGGGTAAAGGAACGGCCAACTTAAAAGCACTGACGGTAGATCTATTTTCTCAAATTTGAAAATGTGAATTTTATGGGGAAATTAATCCCCCCTCCCAAGATTGGTCTGAAGGGGCTCCCCTCGGAAAAAGTTCTACTTCTCAAATTTTAATCCTTTCTCCCCTCCCAGAAAATATTACTTGATAGACCCCCATGGGTCAGACCTTTGTGCGCACCTATGCTTTTTTTAGAAGACTGAATATTCAGGGTGGAGGGAGTAATCTAAGTATCCAAACCTTTTTCTCCACCATTAGAGATAAGTATCATCAAAGGCTTTAGAGCTCCTGTACACGAGAGGCTTCATCCGCTCTACATCCATTCATGAACAGAAACAAGCTAAATAGTAAGTTTTGTGAGACATTAAAAAACATAGACCAAACATATCTACTTAACCATGTTTTCTATGCTCTTTCTAGTATTATTTCTTCTTTTGCTTCTATTACAAAAACAAAAAACAACAATAAAAAGCTTGACTAAAGAATCCTACCATTTAATTTCTTAATACCTCTGGTTAACAATGGCTCGTGGCTTTGACTTGAAGGCCAGAAACGTGACATTTTCTCTGTAATTATGAATGAGTTAAGATTTTTGTATGGGATGAATTACTTTAAATTAATTGCCCGTGACAAAAATAAAAACCTATAAAGAAACGAAGCGTAAAATACTATGTCTGTTAAGACCTGGAATGACTTGTATTTCTTCATTTTGAAGTCTGTGAGGATGGATTTAATTACTTTAGATGAAAAATCATTGAGACTTGACTAACGACGTTAGGCTAGAGCTAGATTTTCCAAAGGGTATCGACTTTCAGAAATCACACACCAGGTGGCGTATGCAAAGCGTAGCGAAACTGTGCCACGCGTTGTAGAACTATGCGGCACACTTTGCGCAAAACTCTATAGCTCACGAATATGGAATATAATTTGAGCCTTTTTTATGCTTTCAGAAACACGTCTTATTAGGCTCACAGCTCAAATATTTTCTCAATATGGTTTTGTTAATTTTTCTCATGTGGCTACTGAGTCGTTCGGGACCAATTCTATTACCTCCACAAAACAAAAACATAAAAACTGAAAGAGAAAGCAAATAGCAGGTTTTAATTATTATAATTCACCAGCCATCGGACGTTTTATTGTTAGTTTTTTTTTTTATATTTTTATTTGCTTATGTGGTTGAGACTAGGCAATGTATTTAGATACATTTTAGTTTGAAGTAGATATCGGCTTTAAAATGTTAATAATAATTTTTATGGTTATATTGTGTATGTTTAAAAGAAACCAGAAACAAGAAGTAGTATTTTTTTAAGTTTTCTTTACGGAAGTAAAGTTATAACTTAAGATGAAGGGAAATTATTGCTTCGCAGATTACGTGAGATACATCTACAAAATTAGCTCAAATAAACTGGCTTGTGATATTTTCCTATATATTTAGAATTTATAAGTTAGCGCTTTACTGGAAACTGAAATTCTTTCAGTTTTATAGAGAACTATAATTGAGTTTTTTAGAGAATTTTTTACTGATACTAAAAGTTATCAATATTATAATTGGTATAGAACCTTATAAATTAGTCTTTTTCTGCAGGTTACTTATGAAAAATTCTGTTCCTAAAAAACAACCAGTTTTTGGGGGTCTGTCTTGTGTTTTCAGTAAAGTGCTAGTTTTTAGAATCCTTTAAATATTTGAAAATATCACGAGTCAGTTTGTACGAGCAAGTTTACTGGCTCAAACTTCACTCTTTATTTCCGTAAGAAAAACTATTTTTTATTAATATAGCACTAAGGTGGAAATATTATCTCTTGTTAAAATTAAAATCCTCCAAGGCCGTATCCAGGGGGGGGGGGGTTACCCGGTTTGACCCCCCCCCCCGAAATTTTTGACCGAGTCGAAAATTAGTCTAAAAAATACCTGTAAAGACAAAACCTTACCAGAAGAAAAATATGCTCCCACACTAACTCCTATTGCATTTTGTGGGTAAACGGTTCTGATCAGCTTACGCAATTAGGTAACCGTAGGTAACCCCATGTTCGCCTTATTATGCAAGGTTAGACCTTGCATAGTAAATTAGGATTAATGGGGGCTCGAGGTAAATTAGGATTTAAATTAGGGTAAATTAGGAGGTAAATTAGGTCAGACCTTGCACAGTAAATTAGGATGAATGGGGGCTCGAGATAAATGTTATAAGAGAGTGCAAGATTGTCAGTTCAGTTCAATTTTGGACTTGGATAAGAGAAGAGCGATTTTCAACATGAAGAGGTATTGCGTCGTTTTTCGCGCCCAAGCGGACGAGGGATGTTTCTGACAGTGGAGTTAGCAGGATGTCTGCAGAGCATTCATCTACACCTGTGGATCTGAAGGGCACTGGAGCCATCGTTGAAGCTTCTGAATCACGCACACTGGAACCAACCCAGTCTCTCTCGTTGTTTGCAAATGACATCGGTCGTTTTGTCAACAAATCATCCAGTCTCGATGCAAATTCTAAACTTCGTTTACTGAAGAGCCCTTGGACTCCAGATATCTCCTACATTTTTCCAGTATCCGAAAAACGGAAGCTGAAGTTCCAGTTAGCTTGGCTCACTCGTTTCAGTTGGCTGTCCTACTCTCCACCTGAGGACGCTGCTTTTTGCAGATTTTGCGTTCTGTTCTCGTCAGAGACAGCTGGGAGAGGCTGCCACCAGTGCTCAGGGAATCTAGTCACCAAACCATTCAGGAACTGGAAGGATGCGATAGAGTGCTTCACAGCTCACCAACAAGCAGAGTTTCATAGAAACTGCATCATATCGGCTGAAAACTTCATTTCCGTATCGGAGAAAAGGCAGGACAATATCGTGCACCAACTAGACGCGACGAGGAAAGCGTAGGTTCAAGAAAATTGCCAGAAGTTGCGACCAATTGTTGGGACGGTGATATTTTGTGGGTTGCAACAGCTTACCCTTCGTGGTACCAATGATTCCGATCCTATTTCGGTTTCGGATCCAGAACCTTCTCACAAAGATGGCAACTTCTGACTACTACTGCGGCTGAGGGAGAGACACGGTGACGTTATCCTGAAGAACCATCTTCTTTCTGCGGCCGGAAATGCCACATATCTTTCTCCCATAATCCAGGATGGTATTATCACCGCATCCGGGGAGCTTTTTCAGCAGTCTATTATGGAAAGAGTAAACACAAGTCCATGCTTTTCGGTGCTTGCCAATGAAACGGCGGACGCTTCGAATACCGAGCAGCTGTCTGTTTGCGTCCGCTACACTTTCAAAGGAAACCTTCATGAGGACTTCCTTGGTTTCCTTGGCCCCAGTTTCTGATTTGACTGGGCAAGGTAGGGCTTCATCAATCCTGCGATTTCTCGAAAGCCTTGGTCTTAATCTGAACAAGATGTTTGGTCAGGGACATGACGGTGCAGCAGTGATGAGTGGGCACCTTAGGGGTGTCCAGGCTGTTATACATGAAAAGTATTCGAAGGCACTTTACGTCCATTGTAGTGAGCACAGTCTCAACTTGGTCATCTCTTCTGTATGCTGAGCGAAAATCGGGTAACCCCCCCCCCCCCCGAACAAAAATTCTGGATACGGCCCTGAAATCCTCTGTTCCTGGAACCAAATTTTTTATGGCAGGAGTTTTCCAGGTCAATTCTAAGGTCACAATAATGTGAATATTTGATCTATTAATTGAATATTTGGCGGTATGAAAATGCATTGATCTTCTGATCTTCCCACGTGTGAAGCGATTGATTTCTTCCTTGATTATTGATTGCCTGTCCGTTCATGGAATTGAAGGTAAAGTGAAATGATGTGGCAACTGAACTGAAGTGTGAAGATAGTAAGATAATCGATAATAATAAAAAAAAATTATGTTTATGGTCAAATAAACAACAATAAAATTAGGAAAAATAATTATTACCAACAAGATAGATTATTGCATGTTTTATGAAAAATTCATAAATCAAATTTGAGTTGAGGTAGTCTTTGTCGATAGGATTGTGTTGAATTATTGAATATGACTGGAAATTCTCCGCTCACTCTAAGATTGGTCCAAAAAGTCTTCCCAGGGAAAATTTTGGGATCCTCATCCCCTTTTATAAGAATTTCATGGGTGATAGAATCGAACTTGTCTCGTGGAATATTGGGATAGGGCTTATTTGAATGTAAATTACAATTTCCAGCGCTCTTTGTAAGTAACAGAAAAGAGCGTGCCCCAGAAAAGGGCTGTTTGTGCCACAAAATACCAATTTTCCCGTTAGGGGACCAAAACCTCAAGAAATACAAATTTTAATATAAACACATCAATTTGTTGTGTATAAAACAACCTTGTAGGGAAGGTTCCGAGTCCCCTATCTTGAAAAACAAGGGAATCTCATCTTTGCATGGGTAGGAGTAATATGTCTATTTTTTCGTTTCTTTTTTCTGGCTGGACTAATAGGCTACCGTAAGATCGCAGAGAGAGGCATAATTGCTCATTTAAAAACTATTGACTCCGTCGTGGTGCCATAAGACGCCAAAAAATGCACTTCTTGGTACCCATTCTGGAGTGAAAGGCTGGAAAGTGTAACAAGCTTACCATTGTAATCTTTATGGTCGAAAGTTCTTAACTAGGCGTTAAAAATCTCCATCTTCGGCATTTCTTGCAATTGATTTTTTTTTATCAGAACGCTACAACGTCTCAAGCCGTTCTTCGCAATAAACTAGCTATTGCCACTGCTTAAGTTTTAAATTGGCTTGATGCCAATGATATAGTTCCTAATCTGGGCAAAACAGGAGATTTTAATTTAAGGTCGTACTGTAAATCGGATAGACGATATAGTAATCCCCGTTATGCTTATTCAGAACTTGACTTTTGAAAGAATTTCTTATTACAGTTATTTTAGTCTAAAAATCGGTCCTACTATCATAGGCCGCGCAATAGTGCAGCCTAAGTAAAGAACGATGTTGGCATAATGTATTATTATTTATTCGTTTTCATCTTCTTTTACCACGCATACCAGGGCACTTCGTATAGAAAGAGTTGTCGTAGAACCCTCAAAAAGGGCTCATTCGATTGGAAATTGGAGTGGCTAGTGCCCTTTTTAACAGTTGAAAGTGGTTGGAAGGCAACTAACACCCCATCAACGCCCACAATTTCCGAAACACATCCAATCAAAATTTTGAGATAGCCGTTTTGTTCAGCGTAGTTGATTTCCAGATAGAAAATATGTTTTTGAGGATGGCATTCCCCCACAACCCTCAGGGCAAGGGTTTTAAGTTTGCCCTGGGGGCATATAAGAACGATGTTGGCACAATGTATTATTCATGATTTTTTTTTTCTTTAGACCAGGGCACTTCGTATAGAAGAAGTTGTCGTAGAAACTTTGAAATGGGCTAATTAAACTAGGCATCGGTGTTGGTTGTGCCCTTTTTAATAGTTGAAAGTTATCGGAAGGCAAACAACACCCCTTCCTCGCCCATCATTTCCTGAAACACATCCAATCAAAATTTTGAGATTTTGTTCAGCGTAGTTGATTGCCAGATAGAAATAATGTTTTTGAGGAGGACACTCCCCCACTGCCCTCAGGGCAAGGGTTAGAAAAAGCGTTAGAAAAGGTATAGAAAGCGTTGTCGTAGAAACTTCAAAAAAGGCTCATTCGATTGGAAATTCAAAGGGCTAGTGCCCTTTGAGGATGACAACCCCCCACAGCCGTCAGGGCAACGGTTGTAAGTTATGCGCTGGGGGCATATGAGGTTTTTATAGAACGTGTTGTCGTTGAAATTTCGAAAATGGCTCATTCGATTGAAAATTGAAATGGCTAGTGCCCTTTTTAATAGTCGATAGTGACTATAAGGCAACTAACACCCCTTCCACGCCCACCATTTCCCCAAACACATCTAATCAAAATTTTGTGATAGCTATTTTGTTCCACGCAGTTTATAGCTCAGGAAATTATACCTTTGAGTAGGTCACTCCCCCCACAGTCTTCAGGGCAAGGGTTAAAAGTTATGTCCTAGGGGCATATAAGGTTTTTATTGAAATCTTTGTCGTAGAAACTTGAAAGAGGGCTCATTCGATTGAAAAATTCAAAGGGCTAGTGCCCTTTTTAATAGTCGAAAGTGATTTGATGGGAACTAACCCCCCTCTCACGCCCAACTTTTCCCTAAAAACATCTAATCAAAGTTTTTAAATAGCCATTTTATTCAACGTAGTTGAAATTTCTGGAAACTAGGTCTTTAAGGATGACAACCCCCCCCCCCCCCAAAGCCCTCAGGGCAAGAGTTGTAAGTTATGCCCTGGGGGGCATATAAAGTTTTATTGAAAGCAATGTTGTAGGAACTTCAAAAAGGGCTCATTCAATTGGAAATTGAAAGGGCTGGTGCCCTTTTTAATAGTCAAAAGTGATTGAAGGGCAACTAAATCCCCTCTCACGCCCACCATTTTCCCAAACGCATCCAATCAAAATTTTGAGATATCCATTTTGTTCAACGTAGTTGAAAGTTCTGAAAATTAGGTCTTTTAGGATGATAACCCCCTCAGAGCCCTAAGTACAAGGGTTTTAAGTTATGCCCTGGGGGTATATAAGGTATACATAGAAAGTTGTTGTAGAAATTTCAAAAAGGGCTCATTTGATTGGAAATTGAAATTGCCCTTTTTACTAGTCGAAAGTGAGTGGAGAGTAATTAACCCCCCTCTTACGCCCACCATTTCCCCAAACACATTCAATCAAATTTTTAGAGATAGCCATTTTGTTCAACGTAGTTGAAAGTTCTGGAAATTATGTATTTAAGGATGACAAACCCACAGAGCCCCCAGGGCAAAGGTTATAAGTTATGCCCTGGGGGCACACAAGGTTCTTATAGGTAGAGTTGTCGTAAAAAACTTCAAAAGTGGCTCATTCAATTGGAAGTTCAGAGGGCTAGTGCCCTTTTTAATAGTCGAAAGTGAATGGAGGGTAGCTACCCCCCCTCTCACGCCAATTGTTCCTCCAAATACATCCAATCAAAATTTTCATATAGCCATTTTGTTAAACGTAGTAGAAAGTTCTGGAAATTAGGTCTTTGAGGATGACAACCCCCCCCCACCCAGCCTTCAGGGAAAGGGTTGTAAGTTGTGTAATGGGGGCATATAAAGTTTTTATTGAAAGCGTTGTCGTAGAAACTTCAAAAATGCTCATTTGATTGGAAATTAAAAGGGCTAGTGCCTTTTTTAATAGTTGAAAGTGATTGGAGAGCGACTAACGCCCCTCTCACGCCCACCATTTCCCCAAACACATCCAATCAAAAATTTTGAGATAGCCATTTTGTTTAACGTAGTTGAAAGTTCTGGAAATTAGGTCTTAGAGGATGACAACCACCCTAACAGCCCTTAGGGTAAGTGTTGTAATTTATGCCCTGATGGCATATAAGGTGTTTATAGAAAGCGTTGTCGTAGAAACTCAAAAAGAGCTCATTCGATTTGAAATCGAAAGGCCTAGTGCCCTTTTTAATAGTCGAAAGTGATTGGAAGGCTTGACATTTTTATAGTAAAGATCGATGTTGGTATTATTTTTTTTTCTTGTTGTTGTTTAGACCAGGGCAGTTGATATCGAAGGAGTTGTCTTAGGAATTTCGAAAGGGGCTCATTCGATTGAAAATAGAAAGGGCTGATACTCTTTTTCATAGTCGAAAGTGATTAGGGGGCAACTAGTCCCCCATCCACGCCCACCCTCTCATTTGCCCACTATGTTTAAAAACTAAATGTTGCCTTAAGATTAAATCAAAATGTACTGTGATAATGCCAATTGCCTATAAGGCACCTCAGCACTTCTTCAAGAACGACTGAGGGTATTATGTTCAAACTTTCGGGGCTACTTCTGCTCTTAAAATTTAACCAAATCAAAATAGCGTAAGTGTTTCCAAGCTATCATAGAAAATAAAGAGATTTTTTATGCGAATGGTATCAAGTTTTCCATTTCAGGTCAACTAGAGGGGGTGTGAAACGAAATTAAACACTACTATTTGTGTCCAGATTTTTAAAAGGGTGTATGTAGTTAACAATTGCTGAAAATTTTTCTCCAGCATACAAATAGCAGGCCAAACTATAAAGTCTTTAAAAAAACGAAAAGATTTAAACTCTTATTTAAAGAAAAGTAACGAACTCCATTAAACCAAAAATGAGCAAAAATAAAATCAAATAATCTACCAAGCGTGAAACTACCACAAATCAGCATCGATAAATAAATGAAACCCAAAACGAACAGAAATTACAATAAATAACGGAGTCAAACTCAAAACGAGCAGAAATTAACATAAGTTTGGTTCAAAACCCATATGCCTTCCCAAGGCCAGAACATAATTTGCACTTTACTGAAAAAATACAAATGAGTGTGCATTGTCTGTTTAATATACATATACTGATATTTAGTAATCGAAATGTTGATTTTTTCAGTAAAGTGCAAATTATGTTCTGGCCTTGAGAAGGCATAGGGGTTTTGAGCCCTACTCACGTTAATTTCTGCTTGTTTTGAATTTGACTCGGTATTTATTGTAATTTCTGTTCGTTTTGGGTTCCATCTATTTATCGATGCTGATTTGTGGTAGTTTTACTTTTTGTAGATTATTTGATTTTTATTTTTGCTCATTTTTGGTTTAATGGGGTTCTTTACTTTTCTTTGAAAAACTTTTTTTGCGGAAAAGGTTTTTTTAATTAGTTTCTCAGAAACATCACAATGGCTATTGTATGATTGAAAATATTAAGTGCTCTTGTTTACGTCCATAGGCTTAAGGTGAGTTTTTGGATTAAAATAACGATAATGCTATATTTTTGCTGAGCGAGTCACGTACAAAGTATTGTTCTGCTTCAATCTACGTTCTTATTTTTTTAACAATATCAAAACTATTCAACCAGTCAAAAGGTGTAATCCGTATTTAAGACTTGTTTATTCCACATACTAGACTAATGGGACATTTAGTCCCAGCAGACTGAGGCTGTCTTTAGTTTTTCTTGATCTGACTCAAATAAATACAACACGCCGTCAACATCATGGGATCTTCTTACAGAGCTTATCAAACAATATTACGTTCAATAGTAACCGAAACTCTAAGAAACAGAGTCTTGATAACAATAGATAAATAAAAAGAATTGAATTTCGATGCTTGTTCAAAATATGTAAAATTCATCAAATTTAATCGTACCCATGGAAAGTTACGAGTCTGAGAAAAGTTGCCCAATTTTTGAAAAAGGGGGGAAAAGCCTAAACATCAATTGATCTTTATGAAAATCACTCCATCAGATTCAGCATACCAGAGAATCCCATTGTAAAGGTCTCAAGCTCCTATGTACACAAACGTGGAATTTGTATTTTTTTTTTTTTTTTTGCCAGAAGAAAGATCATGGATGCGTGTTTTTTTTTTTTTTTTTTTTTTTTTTTTTTTTCTCCAGGGGTGATCGCATCGAACTAGCGTTCCTAGAAGATCTGTAGGGGGTTCATTTAATCGGAAATCAAAAGCTCTAATATCCTATATAAGTGACCTAAACTATGACAACGAAGTTAGTTCCCCTCTAACGCTCATTTTCCCCGCAAAGTCACCCGATCGGAATTTTCAGATTGTCATTTCGTTCGAAATAGTCGAAAAATCTAGTAGCTATGTCGTTGAGGATGACTTAACCCCCCCCCCCCACAGTCCCCGGCGGAAGGGCTGCAATCTATGAACTTTGCCCATTGTTTACAAATATTATTGGTTATTGGGAAGTATGCAGATGTTTCCTGGGGGGGTAGGTGGGAGTATCTTTCCATGGGGGAAGAGAATTTTTCATGGAGGCGAGCTGGATTTCCCAGCATCATTTAAAAAACCATCAGAAATTCAACAATAAAAAAACAAGTTTTTCAACCGAAAATAAGGAGCAACATTAAAACTTAAAACGAACAAAAAGTATTATGTATATGAGGGGGGTCGCCCCCTCGTCAGTACCTCGCTCTTCATGCCATTTTTTAGTGCTTTTAAAGAGCTATTTATTCTAATTAAACGGCTTTTGTGATTGAGGAGCCATTCTTAAATAATTGGGTCAAAACTCGAACCATACTGTAAAGAGCTAGGTATTGACGGGGGGGGCGACGCCCCTCAGACTCGTAATAATTTCTGATCTTTTTAATTTTTGATGCTGCTCTTTATTTTCAGTTGAAGAAACTTGTTTTTTATATAATATACACAATGGACCGCCATAGACTAACTGATGACAAAACTTAAGTCATTACCAGGTTTAAGGAAACATTTATCAAGCTCCTTCTCATTAACGCTTTTCAGCGCAAAAGTAATTGCATAATAAATAAATTCCAGCCGTAGAATCGAAACAGGAGTTGTATTTGCAATATTGTAACAGATTTCGCATAATATTTTGGTTATTTTGTGCACAGTATGACATTTTGCTATGGAATTTTCTTGATGCAGTTTTTTTTTTGCGAAGCGATTCTTTGTATAAAAGTGGATTTAATTTGCTGCACTTATAACTGAAATACCGTATTCTTTTCAAACATGGAACCAAAATGTTGACTTGGATCGCGGCTCACCAATCTTTGGCTGGCTCTTCCACCACGCTTCTCCGTTCCATCGTAAGCTGTACGGATCGTAATACCTGTAATTTCAGTAACACATAGGCATACACAGTTTCAGAATAATGCGAGCTAAGTAAAATCCCATTTTTAAATACATTAATTTCAGACTTCTGAGGAAAATTATTGCTGAATGGCAAGTAATCAAAAGTCTGGAACATAATAATTGTATGTTCGATAGTATTTCAAAACATGAAGTCAAGAGAAGATATGATTCCTGAGCTACAGATATTCACGACACCAGATACTTTGTAGTGTCTCATATGCCAATAGTTTTTTGTTTTTTTTATATCGGTCGGCTTTGAGGCTGTAAGTGTCAATTCTATTTTTGTTTTAAGAAATCAAAAGATGGTTCATGAAAACTTTCTTAGGTGGATCATTCTTAACAAAAGTGCAGATTCGAGTGAACTGATTATCAAGTACTTGGCGTGTCCACTTAAGATAATTGAATTGACCGCCAAAAATTACAAAGTGCCTTTTGAAAAAAAACTACCTAGTTAAAAAAAAATCGCCATTTGACACTGATTAAATAAAAAAAACAAGTTTTTTAACTGAAAGTAAGGAGCGACATTAAAACTTAAAACGAACAGAAATTATTCCGTATATGAAAGGGGCTGTCCCCTCCTCAACGCCTCGCTTTTTACGCTAAAGTTTTTCATTGTGAAAAAAAAAGAGTTGTGAGAAAGTCAAACTCTAGCGTAAAGAGCTAGGCGTTGAGGAGGGGACAGTCCCTTTCATATACGGAATAATTTCTGTTTGTTTTAAGTTTTAATGTCGCTCCTTACTTTCAGTTAAAAAAAACTTTTTTTTTATTTAATTTTTGAACGTTTTTGAATAAATGTAGGTTTTGATCTTGGCTCACCGTACATGAATAATTAAAACAAAATTTGCATATTAATTTACTTTTATTTGGTTAAATGACTTTCTCTAAATTTGTTAAATTTTATTAACGAAAGTTTTTGTTAGTAATAAATATACGTAACTTACGAATTAACTTATGTAACGAACTTCTATGTGCATAGATTTTTAATACGTAAATTAGGGGGTTCACCCCTAGTCAATACCTTGCTCTTTAAGCGAAAGTTCGAATTTTGTTCCAATTCTTTAAAAATGACCCCTTAATCACAAAGGCCGTTAATTAGAATAAATAGCTCTTATGAAAGTACTAAAAAATCTTTGGCTTAAACAGTGAGGTATTGACTAGGGGGTGAACCCAATCATATATGTAATATTTTCTGTTCGTTTAAAGTTTTGATGTTGCTGCTGCTGCAGTTGAAAAACTTGTTTTTTTATATTTTATTTCTGATCTTTTTTTAAATAATGCTGGGAAGTCTGGCGTCCCCTTCATAGCAATGTCCCTTCCCCCATGAAAACTTCCTTCATGGAAAGATCCTCCCAAATAACCCCCGACCCACCTCACCCCCCACTACCAGGAAAAATCACCCCTGAAAACGTCTGTATACTTCCCAATAACCAATAGTATATGTTAACATTGGGTAAAGTTCGTAACTTTCAGCCCTCCCCCCGGAAACTTCGGGGGATTAAGTCATCCTAAAAGACGTACTTATAATGTTTTCGATTATGTTGAACAAAAAGGCTACCCCAAAATTTTGACGGGATGACTTTGGGAAAAAAATGAGCGTGGTAGGGGGCCTAGTTGCCCTCCATTTTTTTTTTCACTTAAAAATGGCACTAGAACTTTTAATTTTCATTAGAATAAGCCCTTCCACGATATTCTAGGTCCACTGGGTCGATACGATCACCCCTAGGGAAAAAAAATAAAAAAATAAACACGCAACCGTGATCTTTCTTCGGGCAAAAACTGCAAAATTCCACATTTTTGTAGATAGGAGCTTGAAACCTCTACAGTAGGGTTCTCTGATACGCGGAATATGATGGTGTGATTTTCAGTAAGGTTCTATAACTTTTAGGGGGTCTTTCCCCTTTTTTTCGAAAATCAGCCAAATTTTCTCAGGTGCGTAACTTTTGATGGGTAGGACTTGATGAAACTTATATATTTGAAATCAGCATTAAAATCCAATTCTTTTGATTTATCTATTTGTATGAAAATACCGTTTTCTAGAGTTTCGGTTACCATTGAGCCGGGTCGCTCCTTACTTACAGTTCGTTACCACGAACTGTTTGATTAAGGAATGTAAATATTATTTCGATTAGTCTTAAAAGTAAAAGTTTGTTGCGAAAAAAAATTTATGGTTATTTCAATAAATAAATAGAAGTTTAAATAGGGATAAAATCCTTTTAATAGACAGTGATTTTCACAAACAGTGATAAAATTTCACAAACAATACTAGATATTTCGGTCACATATGCAGTGACCGTCATCAGTAGTGCTTTACTACTGTAAATAGTTTTTACTACTGATGACGGTCACTTCATATGTGACCGAAATATCTAGTATTTTTGTGAAATTTTATTACTGTTTGTGAAAATTACTGTCTATTAAAAAGATGTTATCCCTATTTGAACTTTTATTTATTGTCATGGAAAGGCAGTGTGGTCTCCGAAATTATCTATTTCAATAAAAAAACTGAAACTCATAAAAAATGACGTCAGATCGAAATGAAAAGTTCACCATTGGAATCAGCATGATCGAAAACCCATGTTAGGACAATTACAGTCCTCTACCTTGAACGACAAGGAAAATCACTTTTTTGCATTTTCCTTTAGCAATGATGTGTCTCCTTTTTTTTCCTTTTTTTCTACCAGGGCTTGAGGGTTACCAGAACATCATACAGAGATGTAAAGGGCTCATTTAAAGGCTATTGCTCTTATTTATGTGCCTTTTGAAAATTCTACCATCTGCAATTGCCAGCTTGGCACTAGAAATGACACTTTAGGGACAATTTCTTAAAACGTGGGGCTAGCGGGCTACCAGGAACATCGTGGAGACATGTTTAATAGCTCATATAAAAGCTATTGCTCTTATTTACGTTATCTCTATAAATTTTAATAACTTCGAGTGCCACATGGCACTAAAATGGCAATTTTGGTGCCATGTCTGAACTGGAAAAACTAGGGCTAGTGGGCTACAAAAACATCGTAGAGATATGTTTGATGGCTCATTTAAAAGCTATTGCTCATATTTACGTGCTATTTACCAAGTATAAGATCTGTAAGTGCTATATGCCGCTAAAAATGGGATTTTTGGTGTCATTTCTCAAGTGGAAAAGCTTGGAAGTATTGAGCGGATACCATTGTAATATTTATGTTCCAAAACCCTTCGTTAGAGCTTTACATTCACCTCTCCCATGCGTTTCCCCTCCCAGTGTTCTTGGTAAGTTTCATAAATCGTCTTCTAACCAGCAGGCTACTGCAATATTAGCTCATTTAAAAGCAATTGCTCATATCTATATGCTTTCGACAAATTATACCATCTGTAAGTGCCATTCAGCTATGAAAATGGAACCATTAGTACCATTCATGCCTTTTTGCTACTTTTTTATAAGTTGGACAATTTCTTTGGGGGGATGGGGTCAAACTGGGCACCTCCCCCCCGCTATATACTGTCCTGTGAGAAGTTAAACATTTTTTGCAGCATTGTGGCAGAAAAATTACAATAATGATCACACAAATTTCGGTACATTATATTCAATAAACATCTTAAAACTTTTAACATCCTTCAGTTTTCTAAAATATCTATGAATATCATATTGGATGATATTTCATAAATGATAGAACTTTTATTTGCAACTTCTAAAAAATAATAATAATAAATATATATATATATATATATATATATATATATATATATATATATATATATATATATATATATATATATATATATATATATATATATATATATATATATATATATATATATATATATATATATATATATATATATATATATATATATATATATATATATATATATATATATATATTATATATATATATATATATATATATATATATATATATATATATATATATATATATATATATATATATATATATATATATATATATATATATATATATATATATATATATATATATATATATATATATATATATATATATATATATATATATATAACGCTTCAAACATGATGCTAATCAGATCGTTAAAATTCCAAACAGTCTCTAGTAAAGAAACTTTACTGCAAACAAATTCCCGAAAATTTTCTATCTTCGGGAGAATTGGGGGGGGGGTTCAGGAACAACTTCCCAGAGTTTAATTCAGGCTTTAATTTTGTTCCTGAAGTTATCGTTAATCTAGCTCGAACCACTTTTGATGAATCATTAAAATCATTTAACTTGAATTACGGAAATTTCCTATTTTTCGTAGAGTTGGAGGGGGTATTGAGAAGAATCTTCTCAGTGTTTAATCTAGGATCTAATTTCAGTGCTGAAATGTTAGTAATTTAGCTCTAAGCACTTTACAAAACCTCAGTAACATAGGCTTAGGCTGGCCTTAACAACTTTTGAAATCTAATTTACGATGTGTAAATACCAGCATGAAATTCAAAATAACAAGATCGTGAAAATAATGTTTATCCACCTGACGAAATTGACATCTGATAGCCGCTTTGTACTCTTAAGGAGTTCTCTCATTGAGAGCCAAAGAGAAGTTTCAAATCGCCGTAGTGTATGACTGTAGAAAACTAGCGCTTTACTGAAAACCCAAAAGCCAATTATAAAAGACGATTTAGGAGTCAGAAATAATTTAGATTTAGATAATTTAGATATTAATTTAGGAGTCAAAAATGAGTACGTATCCTGACAACAACAAACGAATCTGTAATGCTTTTCATAGTCTAACACCAGCTGTTATATCAGTAACTTTCAGTATACAATTAAAATTATCTTAAAAGCTTAACCATAAAAATAAACATTGTTTTAATAACGGCAAAGTCATTAACAACATTCAAAAATTGATTGATTGATTGATTCATCAGGTAACATTTTTGTCTCGCCAGCTATAATGCCAATAGTGAGTAATATATAATTTTAAATTGTAAAAAATACGCTTTAGTATTTCTCGAAATGAAGACCAAATAACCATAATATGCATTCTGGAAATCCGGTTATAACTCTATACAGCGGATAATTTCAAGATATGAAACAAACTCTAAAGGTAGTCTGTAATCCTAATACTATCAAGATGGTTTCACCTTGAACTTGTCTACAAACTAATCATGACATGCCCTTTTCAGAACCAAAACGAGAGTCAATCATTGGACTGAGCTCGTCATGCAGAAGTGATACCAATTAAACGAAAAAAAATTAAGCAACAATCCTAAAATGCTTTATTTTTATACTATAAAAAGTGTCCTTAATCGCTTTGCTTTTACCGTACTAAAACTCCTACATTATTTGGTATTTTCAGTATTAGTTTTCTATAGGCCTAATCATACAAACATGAGAAATGTCATCAGTTGGTTTATTTGCACTGGTTTTACCGCTTATTGTCAGATAGGCTGTGAAGCAATGATTTTTGTTCGTTCTAAGTTTGAACTTCGCTCTTAACTTCCCTCAGAAAAACTTTATGTTTTTTTTAATTAATAATACATTGAAGCCTTATGGTCTCGTTTAATAGAATGCTCAGTACAAATAATGCCATATCTCTTTCACTCCTCCTAATTGTGTCTTTGATAAGTTCAAAAATGGAAATAATAAAAAAAAAATACAGAGACCACAGGGGCTGCAGAGGAACACCGCCCCTTCCGCATGAAGAGGCTCTGAAAGAAAAAGTAAATAGAACGGAATACACTGAAGCCTTATGGTGTCGTATAGTACAATACTCAATAAAAATAATGCCATTTTTCTTTCACTCCTCCTGATTGTGTGTTTGATAGCTGCAACAATGAAAAAAAATAATAATACAAAGACCACAAGGGCTGCTAAAGAACACCGCCTGTCCCTTGGCTAGTACAAGTGCGTAAGTCAAAGCAAGCCGATGGTCCATTTTTAATGTTAAGAAATTGGGTAAGGTCTTTTGTAATTCCTCCAGAAAGGTTTTTAATCCATATAATAATTGCCCACCCAGGTACTAGCTTTTCCTTCTTATGCCCTTAGTTTATAGCGAAAATTACTCAAATGATTTTGCATTGGTTCTCTGAAATTCAAGAACCTGAAGAAGCTACATGCATAGGAATTCATTTTCAAGGGATGGGGGATTAAAAAAGCAAACAAGAAACACGAAAACTAGTGATTTGTATGAAAAGTTACGGGGGGAATTTTAAACAGCGTAATCTCTCAGGGGCGGGAGGCTAAACTTGAAGCACCTCTCCACCTTGCGTACGTTTCTTGTCCTTACGTATTGTTTTCCGTTTTTAGTATGTAGCGAATAGCACTCCTAATTTTTTGCATTGTTGTTTGTTGCCTCTATAGGTGAAAACAACTGCTGAAAGTTGCTTTATCACTATTTTTCCCCACTGGGCATAACTTTTGGATTTCCCCATTGCGTACGTGTCTAATCTGCATGGATTGTGATCCTTTTTTAGTATGTACCGAAGTTCTTTTTCGCATTCTTAATTATTACTTTTAGTTGGTATCTGCGGCTGCTAAAGATTGCCTTATCCCTATCCCCGATCCTTGAGTCCTTCCCACACGAAACTATCTTAGAAAAATACATTAGAAAATACGAAAATCCATATGTTTGTCTGCAGTCCCCTCCATCCTAGGAAATTTCCATATAAAAAAATCTTGTGGGCGCTGATTCGCTCTTTTGACAATCAGCATGCACGTAGTGTATTTTGATTTTGTTCAACATCACCCTCAACATTTCCTGACAGTAGTCATAAGCAGAAGTGGTCGCAGTCGCAAGTAGTCAGATTTGCAGTTGCCACCGTAGTAGTAGTAGTAGTAGTGATAGTAGTGTCCCTGAAAGTTTAAAGTTAATTCCCTTTGGCGTTCCTAAGATAGTTGCATCCAGGCTGTTGCTGGCCTGGTTGTAGCCTACACAGTGTCTTTGGATTTTGTTCAACATACCCCTCAACATTCCCTGAAGTTTCACCTTAACACTCTTTGTTTTCTTTGGACGCACTCGCAATCAAACATTCCCCCTTCCCAAATGATAAATCTTGTATGTAAAACAATCGGTAAATTGCATAGTTTACTACCCATGCCCCGGGCAAGGTATATTAGACTTTTTGACTGCTTTAAGTAAAATATTTTTTTTTCTAAACTTCCATCAGCGTTGATGGAGGGCATCTAAAAGGGTAAGGGAGGGGGGCGGGTTGTCCTCCGATCACTTCAAAATCCCCCTCAACATACCTTGAAAATGTCAACTTAATTCCCTCAGCCACTGGTTAGATAATGCTGATACGCCCTTTTGACAATCATCTTGCATATAGTGTGTGTTTTAATTTTGTTAAGCATCCCCCTTAACATCCCCCAGAGTTTCACCTTAACATTCTTAGTGTTTTTGGATCTTTAGCCTCTAGGACTTTAGCCTTTTAGCCTTTTGGGTAGTGGCATAATTTTGGGTAAAGGCAAAGATATATTAGAGAAAACTGGCCCGTTTCTGTGGATGCTTGAATTATATAGGCTTATCTTTGAAGCTTATCTTTTTGACAAAATCTTTGAAGACGCTAAATTTAATCTGGGGGGACAGAGTAGGGTCTGTAGAGGGCGGCAGTTGCTCCCCTCCCCTGTCCCATAGCAAATCACGTCCCTGCTTTTGTGCCCAGACTAAAAGTTTTTCTTTTCTAATCATAAATCCTACATGTAAACAATAGGCAAATCGCAGAACTTACAATCTGCAGAATTTAAATTTTGATCAGTCTTGAGGAGAGAGGGCATCTAAAAAGGACAAAGGGGGTGGGTTGCCCTCTGATCACTCTTCAATATACCCCTCAACATAACCTGTATGTTTCAACTTAATTCCCTCAGCCGTTCCTAATATATTACTGATACACACCTTCGACAACCAACATGCACATAAAATGTTTTGGTTGTGTTCGACATCCCTCTCAACATTTCCTTGAAGTTTCACCTTAATACCCTCTGCCCTCTTGGAGACCCAGGATCAAAAATGCCCCCCCTTCCCCATATAATACCTTGTATGTTAACAATAGGCAATTTGCATAACTTACAGCCCTTGCCCCAGGGACAGTGGGAGTTATGTCAACCCTGGAGGTATAGTCATTTGATCTTAGGACTATTTTAAACCAAATGACTATCTCAAAATTTTGATCGAACGTCTTTGGGCGAAAAAGTGGGGGAGGGGTACTGGTTGCCCACTGATCACTTTTGATTTTAAAAAGGGCGCCAGAACTTTTAATTTTCATTCAAATGAGCCCCTCCGAAGCTTATACGACCGCCCCTTCCATATGAAGTGGCTCTATGAAAAAAAGCAAATAAAAGGTAATACACTGAAGCCTAATGGTCTTGTATAGTAGAATGATCAATACAAATAGGCCTAATGCGTTTTTTCTTTCACTCCTCCTAATTGTGTTTTTGATAGCTTCAACAAAGGAAATAATAAAAAAAAAGAAAAATAATAATACAAAGACCACAAGGGCTGCTAAAGAACACCGCCTGTCCCTTGGCTAGTACAAGTGCGTAAGTCAAAGCAAGCCGATGGTCCATTTTTAATGTTAAGAAATTGGGTAAGGTCTTTTGTAATTCCTCCAGAAAGATTTTTAATCCATTTGATAATTGCCCACCTAGGTACTAGCTTTTCATTCTTATGCCCTTAGTTTATTGCAAAAATTACTGTAGTAATTTTGCATTGGTTCTCTGAAATTCAATGACCTGAAGAAGCTACATGCATTGGAATTCATTTTCAAGGGATGGTGGGTTAAAAAAGAAAACATGAAAACATAAAACACGAAAACAAGTGAATTGTATGAAAAGTTATGGGAGAATTGTAAATAGCGTAATCTCTCTGGGGAAGGAGGCTAAACTTGAAGTACCTCTCCACCATGCTTACGTTCCTTGTCCATATATATTGTTTTCCGTTTTGAGTATACAGGGAATAGCTTTCCTTGTTTTTTTACGTGGTTGTTTTTTTGCCTCTAGGTGAAAACAACTGCTAAAAGTTGCTTTATCATTATTTTTCCCAACTGGGCCTAACCTTTGGATTTTCCCATGGCGTACGTGTCTAATCTGCATGGGGTTGTGATCCTTTTTCAGTATGTATTGAAGTATTTTTCGCATTTTTATTTATTACCTCTAGTTGTAATCCGCGGCTGCTAAAACTTGCCTTGTCTTTCAACGTCTTGGAAATACACATTAGTAAATGCTCAAATCCAGATGCTTGTCTGCAGCCCCCTCTTCCTAGGAAATTCCTATATAAAAAAATGGCTCTTCCTGGAGAAAATGTTTGCTCCAAGTAACTAAAGAGACTGCACTGCCTTTCTGTCATAGACTAGAAAAATAATTCCAAGAGATTGGGGCTTTCCCCCTACCAAGAGAGTTAAAAGCCAATTAGTATATAGGCCTAGGATTATTTCAAGTGCAAAACCGATAAGGCTTCCTTGGCGAAAACGGAAAAAAAAATCGAAACTGTAAAAATTATAAATTTTAGGAAGATATTCTTAGTTATTAAAGTTATGTTTTACAATTTTATTTTGTTTTTGTCTTGTTGGCTGAGAATGACTTGGCTATTCAGTCGAATATTCGAATATGTTAGTTTGTTTCTCATCGTCATGGTAAGGAAAAAGTCCGATATGTCTGTGAATTCTTTTCTTCGTGTAAGGATTGTAGCTCTATTTGGATCCCGATGAAGAATGCTGGGTTCTTCTTGTTTATAATGTGTGAGTCACTTGTAAGTGAAACATGGGGTAGGACAATGCCATGTTCCACTTTGTGTATTTGTACTTCTTCTTCTTATTTACATGCCTATATTTTTTTAATTAATGCTGCATTTTTTAGTAGGCTTATTGAAGTAATTAAAGCGTAATTACAACAAGAAAATTTAACTAGATGCTATAAAAGCTTGTTTGAAAACCAAAACTTTGAAAGCAAGGGGTCAAAATTTTCAAAGATGTGCCTTAGTCGAGTCCATGACTTGTACTGCTGCTTTAACCATAGCTAATTGCTTCCGTTGGGTTCTCGCCAAAGGAGAACCGTTTCTTGATGGCTTCTCAATTTATGATCACTTATAGCTATATTCTTATAACGAGTGACAGTCTGTCAAAATCCATAGCAGCGTCCATGCACTAACGCTGGATAAGCGTAATGTGGGGTTATAGCTTCCTTCCTATTAAAGAAAAATGTTATTTTTTTATAACATACAATATTTCATTCATATCCTGGCACAAAAAATGAAGGGGGAGGGACAATTCAAGAATAAAATAAAGACATCTACCAGGAGGGAGAGGCAGTTGACGCGAAAAGCTTAGTTTTTATCAACGCTTAAATGAAAAAATCAGGTTTTATGCTTTTAGTTTCTTTGTTACAAATTCGGTGGTAATCAAATGAAAAAAAGCGACTCGGGCTAATGGTGACCAAAAAAGAGGTTTTATTGCAATACAGAAACTTAAGAATTTTATTTTTATAATGGTTCTAGATATATAAAATTGGCTTAGTTTAAAGTCTTATATCAGAAGTTTCTAGATTGACAAATCGTGGTTAATTTTCGAAAAAGGCGCAAAGTACCCTTGTTCTAAAATAAAGGGTTAATTTAATGGAATTATGCAATCGAATTCAACACATAAAAGTAATCAATTGCATATATATTCAGCCCTCATTTAAAAAAATGTGAAATTTTGTAACTGTAAGTAAGGAGCAACCCGGGTCAATAGTAATCAAAACACTAAAAAACGGAATTTTGATACCACTAGATACATTGAAAGAATTGTATTTTTATGCTGATTTCAAATATATAAACTTCATCAAGTTTAGTCTTACCCATCAAAAGCTACGACCCTGAAAATATTTGCCTTATTTTCGAAAAAGGGGGAAACACCCCCTAAAAATGATAGAATCTTAATGAAAATCAAACCATCAGATTCTGCGTACCAGAGAATCCTGCTGTAGAGGTTTCAAGCTCCTATCTGCAAAAATGTGGAATTTTGTATTTTTGCCAGAAGAAAGATCACGGATACGTTTTTTTTTTTTTCATGGGTGATAGTATCGATCCAGAGGTCCTAGAATATAGTGACAGGGCTCATTTGAACGGAAATTAAAAGTTCTAGTGCCTTTTTTAAGTGACCAAAAAAAATTGGAGGGCAACTAGGCCCCCTCCCACGCTCATTATTTCCCGAAGTCATCCGATCAAATTTTTGAGATAGCCGTTTTGTTCAGCATAGTCAAAAATCTAATAAATATTCTTTGAGGATGACTTCATCTCCCACAGTTCCCGGGGGAAGGGCTGCAAGTTATGAATTTTGTATTTACCAATACATATAGTAATGGTTATTGGGAAGTTCAAGTTCCATTTATAGGCTACATACATTTTCAGGAGGGATTTTTTCTGGTGGTGAGTAGTTGGAGGAAGGGGTTACGCGGGAGGATCTTTCCATGGAGGATGTTTTCATGGGGAAGGGACATTTCTATGAAGGGGGCGCCGGATTTCCCAGCATTATTTTAAAAACCATCAGAAATTAAATAAAAAACAAGCTATTACGTATATGAGGTGGTTCGCCTCCTAGTCAATACTTTGCTCTTCATGTTAAAATTTTTTTTTAGTGCTTTCAAAAGAGCTATCTATTCTAATTAAATGGCCTTTGTGATTCGAACTTTAGCGTAAAGAGCGAGGTATTGACTAGGGTGCGAACCACCTCATATACGTAATAATTTCGGTTCGTTTTAAGTTTTAATGTTGCTTCTTACTTTCAGTTGCAAATACTTGTTTTTTTTTTGTTTCTTTCAGACAAGGATATGTGTTCATTTGCTTCTTTTTCTTTCCCATGTTTGATCATATTGAGCCAATGGCTCTAGAGTATTAGAAATAAGCTTATTAGGAAGAAAATTAAACGTTCTACAGATATTCTTAAGAACTGAAAAAGATCGTGCTGAAACAAAGTAGTATTGTCTGCCATTTTGCGATGTAAAACAACAATTTTAGTCCAAAGGGTGCTAAAAAGCCATCGAGTGGGATTTTTGGGATAATATATTTTAATATATTTAATATATTTTAATTTATCGGAAAGTTATGTATTCAGCATTCCAGTTTAAGAAAAAGTGCTGCCTCACTCTGGTATATTCGTTGCAGAAATTCATCTATTAATTTCCAACATGGATTCCCAGCGTGGGGCGCAGGTCTCACCGGTGGGACATGGCAATATTTTGGTGGGTCATGGGCAGGTCGTGCACCCTTAGGCTGACTGTACTTTAGAGTTTTAATTTTGAAAAACAAATATTTTTAATGTGAATGACGTCATATTCAAATAAATTAAATAGCAAAGGAGATACACGATAAGGTGTATGTATACCTGCACTTTCGTGTAACTGAACCCTGGTGTATCTGACCCCGTGTGCAACTGAACCCCCGTGTAACTGAATGCTCATGCAGCTGAATCCTTTGTAGTTGAATCCACGTGCAACTGAACTTTTAACTAGACCTAAGTGTAACTCAACCTCATTTGACTGAACCCTGCTTTTCTGGACTTCAGCTCAACTCAACCCACGTGCAACTCGACCCCACTTAACTGAACGCCCATTTAAATCAACCCCGTTTAGCTTAAGCCCTGTTTCACTGAAATCAGCCGTAGGCCTAAGAATAAATTCGAACTAGCGCTGATTAGAAGCTAAAAATTTGCTTCTCGCTTCGTTCGCAGTTTCTAGCTTATATTACCCATTTGGGCAAGCTAAACTAATTTCGACCAAAGACAAACAACTGGCAGAGCCGCGATTGCAACAAAATTTTTGTCACTGGCAGCCATTGAAACGTTTTTCTTTCAAGATGCTGTTTGTGCGTATCTTTTCGCACGTGGCAAAGTTGATGAAAGCTCCGTTCAAGTTGGACTTCATCTAGTCTCCATCTAAATGACGAAATTCTGATTTCTTTCCCCATACTTGATCAAATATTGTGATTAATTTGTTTTAAAGTGGGTGAATGTGGAAGAGGCAATGTCGTCGAATTTGGCCCGTAGCTCTAAGATTAGAAATAGCTTTTTCTTGTAGTTTCTAGTCTAGGAAAGCAAATAAGTCAGAAAGAATTTAAGGAAAAATTGAGAGGCAGCGGGAAGAAACTAAAGTTTTACAGGCTCAAAATTTTCTGCTGGAAAAAATGTTCTAAAAGAACATTGTGACGGTAGCGATTATTATAGCCTACTTGTAATCAGATTTTGAATAGCGAACCAATCGTCTTTTTAATTTTGAAATTTTGGGTGAAGTGTGCTGCGCAAGATCAAAACCAGTCACCAGTTAATGCACGCCTTTATGTTCATATGGTTACCCATTCTAGTGCCCCTACGATGTTCCAGTAACCGACTAGTGCTGGGAAAAAAAAAGAAAAAGAAGAAACGCCCGGGTATCAAGTACTTTTTCGTAATTTCCAAGAATTTCTTTCGTAATTAATTTTAGTGATGAAACGAAAATAAATTATCTCCATCGATAGTGGAATGAATTTTTTCATTCCACTATGTGTTTGAATGAATTTTTTCACTTTGTAGTTTTTTTTTCAAAACCTTAAATTTTTCTCTAAATCTAAATCTTATAAATGTAACTGGAAAGAGGAGTGGGAAACACTATTTTAAAGGTTTTCGATCATGGAGATTTCAGTGGTAGGCCTTTTATGGTTTGAAGCCTTGTCCTTATAAGTTATAGCCTTAGTAAGAATAAAATTTCTGTTCTTTTTTTTGCTCCTTTTTGATCACCTTTCATATAGACGAAGCCGTGTTTTTATTATAACACTTGCCTGAGCGAGACATATCAAACATGGCATGAAATTAATTTTCTTCATTGACTAAAAACACAAACTATGTTGACGCGCCTTGGGTGGAACCTGACAGAAAAACGTGGAATTTAAACACTTGAGATGCAATTCCAAGATCGTTGGGTTCTAAACACAATTGTTTAGCTCAGAACAATGAAATCGTCCGTGATCTTTAAGAGTACCTCAAGCGTCAAACTATGTAGGCATCCTGTGGTTATGTAACAAAAGCAGCTTTCAATGTGTAGGACTTATTGGGAGTTATAAAGGCAAACCAATATACAGATTATATATATTATGCTGAAGATTTAATGGGATTTTCAAAGAAAATTCAAAATGATTTATTACTCTGGTTTAACTTTTAAATTCTTTATGGATAGGGGAAGCGACCCTAATAACAAAATTTTAGTTCAAGCCTGTCGTAACTATGAATTTATGTTACTCTAGATTCATAATCTTATGTCTCTAAACGAGCAGTAATGTTGTATATATATATATATATATATATATATATATATATATATATATATATATATATATATATATATATATATATATATATATATATATATATATATATATATATATATATATATATATATATATATATATATATATATATATATATATATATATACATACATATAATATATATATATATGTATATATATATATATATATATATATATATATATATATATATATATATATATATATATATGTCTTTATAATTTATTCTAAATTGGCACTATTGCATTTTCAATAGTATAGCAGTAGCAAATGTAGCAGTGATATTAGTATTAGCAGTAGCGTGTACATATTGCCTTTTGGTCAGATGATCTTCCCCTTTAAGCATTCTCTGAAAGTTCCGACTTTATACCCAAGTCAATTGTTGAGATGCGCTCTGTTAACAATGTGCATACACATAGGGTCTTTTTATTTAGTCAAAATTTCCCTCAATATTGTAAATGGAGTAGGGTGGTAGTAATGGTAGTAGTGGTAGCAGTAGTAGTGGTTGTAGCAGAAGTAGTGGTGGTAGTTGTAGTAGTAGTAGTAGCATGCAAATATTGCTTTTTTGATCATCTCCCTTATCATTTCAAGAAAGTTCCAAATTAATATACTCAATCATTCCTGAGTTACGACCTTTTGACAATCCGAATACAAATAACGTGTTTTGATTAAGTTCAACCCTCCCCTCAACATTCGCTGAAAGGCACACCTGAATACCCTTCGTATTTTTGAAAGTGAAGTTCAAACATGCATACCTTTCTCAATAACATATAATATATGTAAACAATGAACGAGTTGCTTAACTTACAGCCCTTGTCCTTAGGGAGGAGGTTGAAATTTCTAAAGACAAAATTATGGACCTTTCGACAATGCTGAAGAAAATAGCCCTCTTAAATTTTTATTGGATATGTTTTTGGGAATGATAGGCTAGGGGAGTCGGCTGGTTGCCCTCCATTCACTTTTAACTCTTAAAAAGGACACTGGAACTTCCGTCTTCTAATAAATAGGAATGACGGATCGGATGAGATCCGATCCGAAATTTTTACAGCCACTCGTTCCATAAAAAGCTTATATGCCCTGTGGCATAACAAACCCTTGCCCCTGGGATGTGGGAGGTTTTGTCCACCCTGAAGGTTGTTATATGCTCTTTGGACTAATATGAACAGAATGGCTATCTCACAATTTCGATCCGATGCGGTTCCGGAGAAGAGGGTGTCAGGAAAGGGGGGGGCGCAGTTGATCTCCATTACTTTTGACTCTTTAAAGGGAACTAGAGATTTACATTTCCAATTTAATTAGCTTCCTATAAAGCTCACACGACCACCCTTTCCATAAAAAACATTTTATGTCCCCCGGGATATAACTTACAACCCTAGCCCCCAGACTCTAGGGGGTTGTGTCAACCCTAAAGGCCTTGTTATGTGATCTTTGGACTACTATCGAACAAATAGCAATCTCAATTTTCTGTCGGATGCTCTTGGGGAAAATAGGACCTGAGGGGGGGGGGTCTAGTTGTCCTCTGATCACTTTGACTTAAAAAGAGAACTAGAACTTCTGATTTCAAATCCAATGAACCATTTCAAAGTTCATACGACCACCCTTTCCATAAAAACCTTATATGCCCCCAGGGCATAACTTACAACCTTTCCTCAGAGGGCTAGGGGGGTGTCATCCTCAAAGACATAATTACTGGACCTTTCAACTACAATAATCAAAATGGCCATCTCAAAATTTTAATTGGATGTGTTTTATGAGATGATGGGTGTGGGGGGGGGGGCGGCGGGGTGCCCTCCGGCAACTTACGACTATTAAAAAGGGCACTAGCCCTTTCAACTTGGCGTATCAAGATAAAATAATCCGTGGTCATTTGTTTTGTTTTTTCAGTAAAGTGGGAATTATGTTCTGGTCTTTTGAAGGCATGGGGCCTTACTGGTCTTGAGAAGGGGGTAGCCTTACTCGTGCTAATTTTGGTCGTTTTGAGTTTGATTAGGTTATCTATTGTAATTTCTGTTCGTTTTGGGTTTCGTTTATTTATTAATGTTGATTTGTGGTAGTTTTACGCTTGGAAGATGAGAAAAACTAACTCGTAGAATTTGACAACGCTTTCGTCCGTAATTAACTAAAAAAAACAAGTTTTTTTAACTGAAAGTAAGGAGAGACGTTAAAACTTAAAACGAACAGAAATTATTCTGTATATGAAAGGGGTTGACCCCTCCTCAACGCCTCGCTCTTTATGCTAAAGTTTTTTATTGTTTTAAAAAATAAAGTTGTAAGAGAGTCAAACTTTAGCGTAAAGAGCGAGGCGTTGAGGAGGGGTCAACCCCTTTCATATACTGAATAGTTTCTATTCGTTTTAAGTTTTAATGTCACTCCTTACTTTCAGTTAAAAAAAAACTTGTTTTTTAGTTAATTTCTGAACGTTTTTGAATTAATGCAGCTTTGATTTTGGCTCACCGTACATGAATAGTTAAAATAAAATTTACATATTAATTTTCCTTTTTTTGGCTAATTGGCTTTCTCGAAATTTTGTTCTGACGTAACTTGCGAATTAACTTACGTAACGAATTTCTATATACGTATGTTTTTATTACGTATATTAGAGAGTTTGCTCCCTAGTTAATACCTCCCTTTTTACGCTAAAGTTCGATTTTTGTTCGAATCACAAACCCCTGAATCACAAAGACCGGTTAAAAAGAATAGATAGTTCTTTTGAAAGTACTAAAAAAACTTTAGCGTAAAGAGCGAGGTATTGACCAGGGGGTAAAGTGGTGAACCCCCTCATATACGTAATAATTTCTGTTCGTTTTAAGTTTTAACATTGCTTCTTACTTTCAGTTTAAAAAAAAACTTGTTTTTATTTAATTT